>NC_142515.1:37691060-37994090 GCF_057876585.1 Rhinolophus sinicus
TGCAGTATAAGAAATAAAAAATTTATATTAGGCAGTATTTAAACACTTATTGACAATTTATCCATGTTTGGCATAGTCAAGTTGTTAAGAAAACAAAAATTTCAAAAATTTGGAAATAAACAAAAAAGATGACTTTGTGTTCTTCATTTCAGTGTTTTACTGGCACTTGCTGCATGGATCACAGTCCTAATTAAAGATTTAATTTAATTTCCAAGGGGCATCCATTTTTCTTTGACTTGCTATTTACTATTTGATAGGATATTCTGCAACTCTTTAAAGGTTGACATTAACTTTTAGAACAATGATAGTGGTGTAAATTATCTTAGTACAATAGCAAATCAAATGAATTTTTGTCCTGCAGTGAAGCAAATGATTTATGCCACTGAAAAGATAATTCCAAAGGTTACAGTTGTATTGCTCTGTAGGATATTAACCGATTTTTAATCTATTCATCAATTTATTTCCAGGTTTTTTTTCTTTCAGTGCCTACAAATAATTTTATTTCTTTTACACTCCTTTCAACCAGCATATCTTTGTAGCTGATTCCCTCATTAATAATTTAAATAAATCTTTAACACGTGCTTATATTTTTAAGAGAGCCATGTTCTTTACCTTTTGAAAGTAATATTTTAATACGACTTTTTTTCCTTCTAATTACTTATTAGCTCTTGTTAGGTTTCCTTATAATTCCATTCCTCATTATTATTTATCGTCAATGATCTTCAATGTCTTCAATTTCCTCAAAATACTTAATTTCTAAACTTATTTCCTCTTAGGTTTCCCCCTGAACATTGGCTCCCACTACATCTCTGTACTTTAGGATTCACAAACTAAATTGGGCTTATGATCAAATTTGTAAGTTTTCTTTCTCAATATATTTTTATTTTTAGGCATACTTATAAGTGTTTCAACACTTCTAGTTTATATTGGCCTTCCTTCAAGTTTCCTTCTAATTTGTGCCAATTTCATTTTATTATAGTTTTTTTCATGTAAATCTCTAAATCCATTTAGAATGTATTCTAGTTCATTATGTGGGAAAAAAAATGAGTTCAATAATGTCATTTCCTTTTGTTTCTTCATTTATCCCAACAGTAATTACTGACAACCCATCCTTTCCCCATAGATTTGAATCACATACTGTGTGACAAGAGGGAAGTCTTGGATTCCATGGGGTAGCAATTTCCATACACCAAGATCAGATCCTCATCTGTTTTCATCAGAAACCAATTCATCCAGGGACAATCAGACTGTCAGTGGTAGATTGATGCATAATGCTAGTTTACAGTCATTTGGTTTACTTATTTACAGAGGAGAATATATGCTTTATACAGCTGTAGTGTCATACTGCTTCCTAGGGTACTTTCTACTTAAAAATGAAGATAATCATGGCATCTCTTAGTAATCAGGAAGTTACCTGACGTGAATGGAGTGACAACAGAGAAAAATGAATAGCTTGAGAGATACTTAACTCAGGTCGTGGAGAAGCCTAAAAAAATCAGAAGTTTCTCTGTCATAAGTGTGACAACACATGCTGGTGACGAATTTGATCATATATCCCATATTCACCACTCAAACATAATCACTGCTGCCCTTTTTTATGCTGCTGAATTCCTTCATTATATATATTCATTCTTTAGATAAAATACCATAGATTGAGGTATTCCTATATATAGCTGTTCCCTCACAATTATCTGCATGTTAATTTAATTAGTTCAACTCATAGAATTCAATATTTTTCCATTAAGGCATCTCACAATCTGCTGTGGTCTGCTTACAGTGAGGATAGAAAATAAATTGTTGCATTTTAAAGTGAATTCTCAAAGATTACTATGAACAATGGGATTCAGTACATCCAGACCGGAGCCCATATATCTCATCTTTAATAAGTACTATGCATAATTGAGCTTCCTCTTGGTACTTTAAAGGTTCTTCTGGCTTCTAACACTTCAGTTCTGAACCACTGCTATTATTTATTGAATGATTTAATCATCACTGTAACTAACAGAACAGTTGTTCCATTTGTTCATAAATGGCTATAATTAGATTATAAGCTGTTTCAAGGGTGAGTAGCCTCAGGTTAAGGATGTCAAGGGTTTTAGACCATACTTTTGGATAAGGACACATTTTGCAGTCCACTGGCAACCTGGTTTTTGTTTTCATGTTTCCACCAATCACACTTGGCAGAAATCATGAATAATGATGTGGCTATGGTTACAGTTTAGGACTATATGTCCAGATGCTCAAGTCACATGGTAGGCCATGGTTACAGTTACACAAACCCAAATCAGAGTTTTGTGATCAGACTGAATGGGGGAAACAGAATATTCAAGACCTGGATGGGAAATTGGCTCACTGAGTACTAAAACTGTCAGGTAGCTCTTGAGCCTAAAGCGAAGACTCCCTATCTTTTTTCCTGGCTTTAAGTAGTCAAAGGTGGAGAAAACCTAACTAGCTTGCTTGATTCCCTTCAAGAAGGGCAGTGGTGGGTGATGAGGAAATCTCTGAAGGCGATTGCTCTGCAAATCTACTTTCTCTGGCAAATCTTCAGAGTTGAGGCAGGTCATTTGGCATTTTCTCCAAATCTCTAGCTTCTTCTCCTGCCCCTCAGTAGTGCAATGTATTTTGAGCAGGCCAATGTTTAGAATGAGTTTATCTCATTTTAAGGAAGAAGAAGCAATAACATATAGCCTAGTCAATAACTAATATTATCTGTGAGCTCTTTTCTTATATGGTGCAGATATAATTCTCTAAATTTACCCTCTTCTTTGAACATGTGAGGCTTATATTTATGACAAACATATTGAAATTGTTACTACTTTGACTTTAGACCATGAAACAAAACTATTCTCTTGGAATAGAACCATTAATAAGAATAGACATATGGGGAAACATCTGATTAGAAGACTGAGATCTACCAAAAGAGTACGGACGGAATAAGTTCCTAGTTTTGAGTCCAGTAGTCTAAGATTTCAAGATTTAGGACTTAATCATTTTCTTTATAGCATCATATCTCATTAGAAAGCAATATTTTTCATATTTATACACATCTTACCAAAGTAGGACAAATAAGATATTTGGTCTCCCTACTTTCTTTTTCTGCATCTATTATGACTACATTATTCAATCAGGAGAGACAACATGCAATTGTTTTCAGTTGAACTATTTTCTTTTTGATTGGTTTGGTCCTGCAGACCTAAAACAAATCTTATCTGGTTCTTACCAATTGTTTTGCTTTCCTTTTATTTGTTTCATTACATTCTTGAATTGATTTCTTTTGTCTGTTGTGTACGTTCTGCTCTGATTCTTTATTTTTCAGAAGCAGTTAAGTGGGTCACAACTATAGAAGGAATGGAATAATTTATACCTATTCCTTATGTTTCAGACTTTACCACCAACTGTTCTGCCACTGAATCAAGTAGTCAAATTATTCACTCCGATTCCTAGATTAGCATTGACAGTGTTCAGGAAAATGGTGTTTTTGCTGAAGGCCTCTTGTTTGGGTTGCACAGGAAATCATGACTTACTTCTCACTGCTTGCTTTGTTCTCTTGTTGATGACAGTATGAGGGTGAATATGTTCTAGTTGTTGAAGCTGAAGTTCAAACTCTAACAAAGACATTATGTTCTGACTCTGAGTCAAACCTGTCACCCACTCTAGCCCAATAGTCTAACATGAAAGTGTTCTGGAGTAAAGGCCTAAATTTCCCTTATGATTATACCAAGAATAGTGAGGAATTAAAATATTAACCTTTCAGCTGATTTTTGATAATCACAAAATATTAATTTATTATATCCATTCAGCAACTGGTGATCTATATAGGACTCAGTATTATTCAGAGGTTAAAGTTATGGGTTCTGGAGCCAAATCACATGAATCTAAATGCTTGCTCTGCCACTCACTACCTTTTCACCTTGAGTAGCTTACTTAAGTAGCCTCAGTTGTTTACTATGTAAAAAATTCCACTTCACAGGATTAAATGAGATAAGCATATAAGGTATTTGCAATAATATCTAACACACGCTAACAATAAAATAAAAGTTAATTATTAAGTTATTTACCAAAGAATATGCTAGTTAGGGTTCAAAAGTTGCTTCAAACATGATATCTACTCTCAAGTATTAAACGTTTAAAGAAAAATGATAAACTTTCTTAACAATTATATGTACCATCAACACGATTGGCAGTCTTAGATTTTTGCCTGAACCCCACCTTTCTCAGTGTCGCTGCACCTTTTCCTTCTCCTTCTTCAAAGAATTGTAATTTATGTGCATTTGGTTGGTAGACACAACTTAAACTTCCCATTTAGCTACTGGTCCAATCTCCAAGTTTCTCCTTAGTCACAAACTGTCTTTAATCTCTATTCCTTTCTCCCATGAACAGTCATTCAAACCCCCTCCCTCCAATAGTCTAGACCAGAGCAATTTATAGTTTGTTCTCAGCCTACAGACCAGTTTAGCAATTGAAATTTTTGAAATTAATAAACTATTTTCTCTTATTCCACAAGTTTGACATATAAGAGCCGTAGACTTATTTATTTTGTCTAGAGATGATGGTGGAGGGGGACAGGATTCATGGAGTACATTACATTTGTGCTGTAAAGGATTAATTCAGTAGGCTTGGGTTGTTGGACCCTGTACATTCCAAAGGAAAAGCTTGTTGTTGAATAGCTTCAGAAAGACAGTCTCTAAACGCTTGAATGTCCTGCCTGTTAAGGGTGTTTTTGTTTACCTGGGGCTTTGGGTCATGTGATACCAATCTGACCTTGGGAGAGGCTGGCAACTGAGTAAATAGATCAGCCACATGGTTACTCATATGCCTATGTCCAGTGACTGACCCACTGGACACCAAGACTTGGTAAACTTCTCTGGTTGGCAATACTCCATGTATGCTGTCACACAACATTGTTGAGAAAATTGAGTGCTGTCCATATGACTCTACTAGAAGAGACCAAGTAGAAACAAATGCCTGGTGTCTCTTGGAATCTGTACAATATGTCTTTTTCCTTTGCTGATTTTAATCTGTACCTTTTCATTGTCATAAACTATAACCATGTCTTAACTGCTATTCTGAGCTCTGTGACTATCTCGTCAATCTCTGAACATGAGGGTGGTCTTGGGGAACATCAATGACATTTCATTTGGATATTCCGTTGGACTTTGAAGAATGAATGCAATTTTTAAAATGTGGAAATGAATGGGCAGAGGTTGGAAACAGAAAGTAATAGGGATAGAGGTTATTGAGATGGAGGAAACAAGAAGAATCTAGGAAGAATGTAGAATAGAAGGATCAATGAACAGTTCTGCAAAACATTGCATTAAGTATTGCTTTTTGCCTTTACCTCAAGAAGTTTAGACAATAGTAAAAAATATAGCATTCAATGAAATTAGCTAAATCAAGAATAATACAAGGCAATGAATTAACACCAAGCAGTCTGGGCTACATGAGCTGAGGGGAGGGCACATTGATCCATTGATCAGTGTGAAGCAGTGTAATCTAATTTTTCATGAATATCTTGAATGGCCTTCAAGTATACAGATGAACTACAGCAGATTAATTCTGAGAACACTGTTCTCAACCAGAATTTTAATGTATAATACAAATGAAATATATCATTGTTAATTTAAGTAAATGAAGTGTCCCCCAAAAAAGATCTTTAGTCACTGTTATCTCTGATAAAATTATTTGAACTAAAAGATATCAATTTGTCTCCTGCACAGCAAAAGAAACCATCGACAAAATAAAAAGGCAACCAACCGAATGAGAGACCATTTTTGCAAATAATGCCTCCAATAAGGGGCTAATACCTAAAATATATAAGGAACTCATACAACTCAACAACAACAAAAAACAAACAAACAATCCAATTAAAAAATGGGGAGAGGACCTGAAGAGACATTTCTCCAAAGAGGACATACAAATGGCCAATAGACATATGAAAAAAATGCTCAACATCACTAATCATCAGAGAAATGCAAATAAAAACCACAATGAGATATCACCTCACCCCAGTTAGAATGACTATCATCAACAAGACAAATATCAACAAGAGTTGGAGAGGCTGTGGAGAACAAAGAACCGTCATATACTGTTGGTGGGAATGCAAATTGGTGCAGCCACGATGGAAGGCAGTGTGAAGTTTCCTCTAAAACTTAAGAATAGAATTACTATATGACCCAGCAATCCCTCTCCTGGGTATCTACCAAAATATTCTGAAAATGTTTATTCATAAAGACATATGTGCTCCAATGTTCATTGCAGCTTTATTTACGGTGGCCAAGACATGGAAACAACCAAAGTATCCTTCGATAGATGAATGAATAAAGAAATTGTGGTATATATACACAATGGAATACTATTTGGCCACAAGAAAGGATTAAATAGTACCATTTGCGACAACATGGATGGATCTTGATATTGTAATGCTAAGCGAAATAAATCAGACAGAAAAACTAGAGAAACATTTGATTTCATTGATATGTGGTATATAAAACTGAAAACAACAAAAGAACAAGATAAGCAAATGAAGAAACAAAAACTCATAGACACAGACAATAGTTTAGTAGTTACCAGAGGGTAAGTGGGGAGGGGGTAATAGGTATGAGTAAAGGGGATCAAATACATGGTTATGGAAAGAGAACTGACTCTGGGTGGTGAACATACTATGTGATATACATAGATGATGTATTACAGAATTGTACACCTGAAACCTATTTAAATTTAGTAACAATCGTCACCCCAACAAACTTTAATAAAAAAAATATATATGTGTGTTTGTGTGTGTGTGTGTGTGTATATATATATATATATATATATATATATACATATATATGTAAATTTGTAAAATACAGCCTGTCGTTGTTATTCACAAATTCTGTATTTATAAAATTGTATTCACTGACATTTTTATGTAACCCTAAAATCAATACTCATGATACTTTCATGGTTGTTTACAAGCGTACGCCAAGTGGTGAAAAATTTGAGTCACCCAATGTGCATATTCCCAGCTAAGATAGAGCAAGTCAATACTCTGACTTCCTTTTTTGGCTCTCATTCTATAAACAAGTATCCTTTTCAGGGTCTAGATAGTGCCATATGTTTCACATTTTGTTCTTTTGAGAGGTGACTTCACTGTTTAATATTACCTCAGTGCTGAAGTACTGTCTGCTGTTCCCAAGTGCAAGTCTGTGATATTGGTTATGGAGAAAATATGTGAGCTTCATTCAGGTATAAGTGATGTGTGTTGTTGGTAACGAGTTCAATGTTAATGAATCAATGATATACATCCAATAAGTTGTGTTTAAATAGAAACATAGATAAAACATGTTTATGTATTGATGATTTCACAAAAATGTGATTAGAGGCTGGCAGGAACCTAACCTTGTATTTCTCCTAGAAACAATGGTACAGTATTCACTAATATCACTGTTTCCAGTGACTTTATAGAACACAATTACTGTGCATAACCAGAATCAACTGTAGTTAAAAATATTATCTTTTGCAAAAAGAGGTTAAAATAATCACAAAGGGCTAGCTTGCACCTAAACTCATGTTATTAACTATCTATCTTTTACATTCTATATAACTACAGGTATATTTAAAAAAACAACAACAACAACAACTGTTACCCGTAAAGTAAAAATTTTACTTTACAATGTACTTAAATTGACTTTGCTTTAAAATGGTACTTAAAGAAAATTTTACGTAGCTTGCAAGCAACAAGAAAGTCAAAATAATTTCTTTGTCCATGAAGAATTTGTCTGAAATCTACTGGCTAGTTCTGGAAAATTAAAAAAAAAAAAGAATAGATTACACACACTATTTCTGAATTCCAGGATAACCATTAGCTAGAACTTCCTATCATGAGTAGGAACTCACTAAATAGTCTATTAAAGTACTATGGCAATAGGAACTTTTTAATCATCCCTTTTTTTCCCATTAATGTGAATGATTCTATGTTAGAAGTATATATTTTGTTTTTTTATGGATATTTTTCATCATTTTATACCACAGAATTCAAAGGCAATCATAAAGCACAAATTTAAGCACCTGAAGCAGTCATAAAGGTAACTGCCATGAGTACAGAGGACAGCCTCCCAGTGCATCAGTGGAGACTGGCAAAGTGAAGTGCACTTACACAACTAAAGGAAGCAGTGTAGCCTGGTGGTCAAGACAATGAACTCTGCAGTCGGATTTACTCAGTTTAATCCCAGCATTCACTAGCTATCTGACCTTGGGTGACTCATTAATGTGTTCTGTGTTTTAATTTCCCAATCGGGTCAAGCGGGGCTGTTAATAATATGCATTTTACATAATTGTAAACATTACATTCTATGTAAAGTACTCAGAATTGTGGCTGACTCATAGTAAATACTCCACATGTGTAAGCAAACTTTATGATCATTCAGCTCCAGCTGACTCTTTCTGAATGGGAATGTAAACTTGGTGTGGGGGATCATTAGATTTCTTAAAAGAATCAAGAAATTTAACTTACAGAGAAAATTTCTAAAAATTTAAAACATTTTGCTAATAAATACAATATATCAATTAGCCAAAAGACTGATAATTAGCAACCCCCCCTTCATAGACAAGAAGAGTCCTCCTGGTAACTCTATTTAAAGATCTAAAAGTTAATCCATATAGTAGATTCAGGTAGATGTTTAATTATGTCAATTTTATTTTTTTATTTAATTGAAACAGGAAAATAAATAGGAATTATTAGGAAAATCCATCATCTGAAAAGCAAAAATATTTTCTTCCTTGTGAACCAATTCTAAAGGCATTCTAGTTCATCAAAGTCACACAGAAGAATAGCAATAACAACAGTTCTGTATGTCTAGAAATAGAATAACTAGAAAACAAAACAAACCTTTGAAGAAGCCAAGCTAAATTTATCAATCTCATTGCATTACTGCTGTAGGAGAAAATTACCTTGATAGAGTCTAAGAAGTTTCCCTGAAGGGAACATTAGGGAAGGATATTTTAAAAACTTCAGAACCTGAGCCTGGTGATTTTACAAAAGGTGTTTCCAGACAGAGAATTAGTTAGGATCACATAATGTATAACATAATAGCTTTGGATTAGTTGACACAGTGAGCAAGTGTCT
The DNA here is from genome assembly GCF_057876585.1 of Rhinolophus sinicus. Taxonomy (NCBI): domain Eukaryota; kingdom Metazoa; phylum Chordata; class Mammalia; order Chiroptera; family Rhinolophidae; genus Rhinolophus; species Rhinolophus sinicus. The sequence continues at coordinate 37,700,164 of NC_142515.1, forward strand.
TGAAGCAATTCTTGATAAGCAACCAATTAGTCCTGATAATAAGCTATCTCACTTGGTTCAGTCTTATCTTCTAGGAGCAAGTATTTCCTGGGTCAAGTAGCTAAGCTGATTTTGCTTATTCTCAATATCATTTAATTCATATATATGAATATGCTCAGTCCAAGTATTGGCCAACATAGAGACAGGAAATTATGTTGACTTCAGTTTTCAAGTTGCGCAGTTAGCAAAGGCAAACTTTTATTTTAAGCATATGCTTGTCTTCCTATACATTCTGTTAAGATTAGGCACTATATTGAGGACTAAACTATTATTTCCATTTACTGAATCTTAGGACATTTTTTGTTAGTATATTGTTTAATGATTTTTATGGTAAATGATTTATTGAAGTATCAGTCTATTGAACCATCCCCTCAATGTGAGCAAACAAACCTGGATATAAAGACATATATGGAATAAATATTTTGCCAGGAAGCATGCACTCGGCATTTATAAAATTAAAATTAAAATTAAAATTAAATAGGTCATAAAATATGATGAATTACTAAATGCTAGTGAGCAGCAGAAGAAGAATCACTGGCCCCACTTGATATCCCAGTGCTTACCAGATGTTGTTTCCATGTTTATTTGTATTTTTTAGCCTGGCTGAGGAAGTGGAATAAAACTACGTAAATAAATACCCACTTCCCCAGTCTTTCTTTTTGGCAAGTGTAAGCCTAGTGTTCTGTGATTTCAACCAAGCTATTCATGCTTTGGTGTGTAATGCTCACAGCAAAATATCCTCATATACTCACCACTTTATAAAAAAAGCTTTTGGAGATGCTACTTAGTAAACACTTGATGTTTATGTACAGAATAGTAATTGATGGTCTTATTGTGCCCACAAGCCTATGACTCACTTCGGAGTTCTCTGCTGACTTTATAAATAACAAGAACATCTTTGAGTGTTTTATTGTTGGCTTTAAAACTAAATTTAGAACACTGGAATATTTTCTTCATATGCATGCATTTATTCCCCCAAATGTGAGGATTAGACTGCTGTCTAGATACATAAACGTTGGCATTTGAGCATTTTAATATTAGTACTAAAAGAGTAAGAGGAGTTTCTAATGTAAATTTTAGATATCACATTTCTGCGACTTGAAAAGAGGAACTATGAAGAAAATTACCTTTTAAACAGTTTAAAATATGTTTGTGGTTGCAAATGATGAAAACTTAATTCCAAAGTGAGGATCATTTACTCATATCACTGGGAAGGATGGTGATGTGGCTCGACTTCAGGGACCAGTGAAAACATGAGCTTGATTCTGCCAGGGCTCTCATTCCACTCTCAGCTTTGCACTTATCTTCATATTAGTTTCCCTTTATTGCACTACTGAGCAGTTTCATCTACATCGTGAGAAATACAGTCCTCAAGAGCTCCTGAGCTTTATACCTCACAGCCTCCACTACCATTAACTTTCTTCTTTATTTCCAGGTAGGAAAAAAAAAAAAAAAAAAAGACTCAGATGACTGGCTTTGATCAAGAGCTCTCCCCAGGACCTATTACCTGAGGCCAGAGGTAGGGAAACATACTATATTTGCAGATCCCAGTATGGCAACATGGATATGAGTGGGTAGAGGGCAATTTTGGGAGAAGGGAAAGATGCTGGGTCAACAATACCAGAGACACTGTTTTCATCTCATCTGAAAAACATAACAAGCATTTTTCTCTGAAGCTTATTTTATTTATATAGCTTTGATTGCAATTACAGGAAAGTTGACACAAATTGGCTTAAACAATGTACAGATTAAGAGATCTACAACATATATGAAAAACTCAGAGTATATATGGTGTGATCCAACAATTCAGTAATGTCCCTAACAGCTCAGTGACCCTATGCCCCGCTGCCCTGCCTCTGCAGTGTCAGCTTCAGCCAGAGGAGGGCTGGCTTGTGATCACAAGATGATTGCTAGAAACTCTTGGACACAGATATCTTTGTACTCGTATTTCTACTAAAAGTCCTACTATTCACTCTCACTGGAACAGCGTAGATGCATATCAACCCTGAAAATGTCACACTTGGCCAGAACACTGGAATCCTCTTATTGCACTTTGCAATGGAGCCACATGGATAACTGCCATAAATTGGTGGCTACTGGGAATCAGGAAGTGGAGGATGCTTGCTAGGAATGTAACCTAGACTACCTGTATTCTTATTTTTAAATTATTTTCTATTTTATGTTATTTAAATGGAAGATAAAATTTAACTAAAGTCATCATTGTGAGGGTTTAAATATATAACTCGCTCTTTCTTCCTTCCCAGGAAGCTAAACAGTAATGAAATGCAATGGAAATAAAATTGATCAAATGCTTGATATTTCAGTAAAAACTCTTAAGGTTGAATTAGAAATCACAGTTTCAATTTGAGACTAAAATATTCCTATGCTCTCTTTCCCATTCTAAACCTCTGGGAAGACATACTTGGGTATGTCTGATAGAGAATAAGAGAAATATGACCAGGTCCCTAGAGAGCATACAGCTCGGTTTATCCCTTTCACTTCAGGTAGGAAGACAACCAGCCTGTCTTTGGCGGCTGCAGGAAGTACAAGAGGAGGCAGAAAGAACAAGTGCTCTGAAGGAGCAGTGACTTGCAGCCCAGTAACCTATCCTTTTATGCTGATCAGGAAGCAACCAGACAGATTATTCCATCTCCCTTGAGAAAGACTTCAAAAAGAAATGAGGAGAGAAACAAACTCTCATCGCTCCCCTGAATAAGGGGAGAGGGCAGGCAATTCCTATATTCAAGATTTCAGTGAGGAAAGAGGTAATAGTTCCACAAATTATAATTTTATCCCCACTTATTTAAGTAATGAATTTCACGTTTGGTGGGAGACCACAATTATATCCATATGAATATATATATATATCCATATGAATATCCATATATGGATATATATGGATATAATTGTGGTCTCCCACCAAATGTGATATATATATTTCTTTTGTCCTCTAAGTGATGCATGTATACATATCCTATGAACTTGGATCTATTCGGTAATTTAGAACATGGGAAATGGGAGACGGAGGGGAAAAAAATATCAATGAGCTCATTGAAATAGGCCTTGTGCTGGAGTTAGAGAAGGAGAACAGGAAACAGGCAGAAACAAAGTTGGGAATGAGTTTATTTACTGTATTGATTATGTGATGATGAACATGTGTACATTTTCATTATGAACAGTTACTCCTAAGGCTTGGGAGTTTATTGATCCATCTGAGAGTGAAAACTTTAGTTAATAGACTTTATGTTACTTTCTTTGTTTCTGCCTTTCTTAAAAGTAATCCATCATTAAGATCCGTTTATATGGGCAATGGGATTATGGTGCTTGGTCAAGAAATAAACAGAACAAAACCTTGATCCAAGTTCTGTAAATACAACTCCACTCCTTTTCACCCATTCTGCCATTGTTCAAGGTTGTTTGATACAGTGGCTGATTTACAAAGAGGCACCACTCATTATCAGGGACAAGGAATCGAGTCTCTCTGGACAGTAAGTAGTCATTGCCTATGTTGGGACTGATCCCTGCAGATTTAGTAAAAGCAGATTTTTTCATTCTCTCCCCTAATGGAATTTCTTGATCTTACAATGTACTGTACTAGTTCATCTTAACCATCTCTAATGGAAATAAGAAAGCAAGAATCCTCTGTCTTAAGTCCCCAGGACGCTGTGTGGCTTTCCTAGATTTTGTCACTTGCTGAGATTGAGTGCTAGGGTCAAAAATATTAAAAAGACTACAGGATACACGGGTTCTTTAAGTGTAGCAAAGTTAGTCAAGCATGGAGGGTCAGCCAGCTGGCGATTTGAGCTGCATTATGTCAAGCTTAAAACAGAATAGAAGTTCTATTGTCGATGTCAGAACAATTATTGCCAAGACCAGTTCTCACTAAAGATTGTCAAACCTCTTTTTTGCCTCCTCACCTCACCATGTTGCTTTCTGGGTTCCAAGTAAAACTCCTCTGACAATATTTCTCTTCCCCTTAGGATCTGGTCAGAAGGTACCTCACTGTCCTGTCCAATCAGTCTCTACCTTTGTTCTTAGAGGTAAACCTCACAAGATCTGTCATAGAAGCTTGAAGTTTTATAGCCCAGATGATTTATCCTCAGAAAACTGGTGCACATGAATGAACTAAGGTGTCAAGTATTTCAATGTAGAGTCCACCACATCTAAAGCTAGTAGATACAAACAATTTAATGAGCAACTTATAGTTTACCTCTTAGGGAAAGGAATATCAGCGATTTCTGTGTTCGTATTTTCTAAGTAAAAAGGGAAATAAGAATTGGGGATTTGATTTCTAACACTCTTCCATATCTTGTCACCTCAGTTAAAAAATTTAAAGGATTTCCTGTATAAGGTTTCTATAATTTTATTTATTTTGTTTCATAGATAGATTTGTTAGTCAATTACCATATAGTAATGATTCTAATTATCATGGGTATTCTGAGAATATAAATCTCATTATTTGATCATCAAAATAAATCTCCGTACCTTTCCATTAAGAAGAGTGTGTCAGTTCAGCTCCATATAGTTATATTTGGATATTATTAAATATTAAAACTCATATAAAAATTTAATTTTAAAATAGAATTGCAAATTAACTCAGGCAGAAAAGTTAATATCTGCTAACTTCCCTCTGATCACTTCTCAAGTTCATTAACAGATGATGGCATTGAATAGATATATGTTTGCATAATAGCATTGTGCTCTTTTTGTCTCTCACTGGCTATGTTAGGATGTTAAACCAAAATATCTTCAGATGTGGAGTTTCTTTGTAGAACCTGGTATCTAACTAATCAGAAGGTTTGACAGTCTGTTACGTTGGCGCTCCCAATAAATCATATCTCTTAGCATTCATGACCTGTGTATCCCCTCCTCTTTAAGCCAGGCTGGGCCTGTGACTTGTTTGAACTTGTAGGATACAGAGAAAGCAACAATGTTCAGGTTCTGGGCATAAGATAAAAGAAGGCTTGGAAGCTTCCACCTTTTCACTTGGATACCCTACTGGAGATACAATTTATAGAGGAACCCATGGGGAAGAGAGGCCTGAGATTATAATGGAAAGAGGAAGAAGTTTAGCATCCAAGAGACCAGCAGAGCTCTGTCTCTAATCAATCTATCAGCTGAATGCAGCTTCATAAAACAAACAAACAAACAAACAAACAAAAAACTACAAACCACTGGTAAGGAGAGGTGAAGAAATAAAGTACAAACAAAATGGTTGTTAGTTGAAAGTCAATGCTGTTTTACGGGTGGGAGGAAGAATTGTGACTCAACAATAAATAATTAGAACAAACAGAAATGGCAAAAACTGAAAATCCTCCACTCCCACCTCTATCCCTATCCCCATCCATGTGGTGTATGGAATTACACCTTTGAGGTTTGGTGTGGGCAACTAGAGAGTCTGGTGTTCACCTACTTCGGGTATAAAATGATAAGACAATGTAATTGGACAAAACAGGATCAGGATTCTCACTGAATAAAGCGTGAGGATTACATAAGAAATGAGTTTCTCCTAATAAAATCCCCTCTAACAGGCCCCTTCTACATTTCATGAAGTAGCTACTATATTGGCTTGGGAAGGACATACATTATTGGCAGACAGGATATTATAAATGTTTAGTTCTTAAAATCTTTGTGAGAGTCAGTTTCTCTCTTTTTCTCCCCCTGTCCCACTTCCCATTTTTCTCTCTCTCTGAGTTAATCTCGAAAGGGACATCCTTAAAGACTCTCCTAAAATTCTGTCTCCCAGTTGTCTTTATTTTAATTGCTTTACCTCAGGTCCATACAGGGACAGTGATTATGTATGTGTGTGTATGTGTGTGTGCGCATGTGTGTGTATGTGCATGTGTGTGTAAAATTAGACACAATTTTCAAATTTGTAAATGACTTTACACAATGCTCCTTGGCTGCATATTGAATACAGCATATTACATGTTTTTGTCTAAAATAATTCAGGCTAATTTCACTATTTTAGTTCAAAATGAGTAAATTTTGCTGAGAATATTGAAGGCTCTTGCTATATTAATTTTAAGAAAAATTATTTATACATACATCAAAAACACTTTGGTTCTCATTAAAAAGTATAAAGCTAACTTTTTGTAAGACTAATTAATAAGATTAATGTCGTGCGTGTGATGAGAGCTCATTATTTTAAAAATAACAGAGCAAATACTTTAGTTTTTTAAAGTATCAAATGAGAAATAAAACAATAATTCAGGGTTTTCCAAAGTTCACTATATGAAAATCACCTGGGATAACTCTTGAAAATGCATAGCACTAGGCTGTATGTACCTCTGGTGTCTGATAAGTAACATGTATCATTATAGAACTTATCTGAACACGTTTCAAATATTTTACTAGTAACTTAGTAAGTTAATTAGTAAGGATTATTAAAATATCATATGAATAAATATTATTTACTGTCTGATTAGAATTCTTGTGGTACTAGCTCAGTAAGAATTCTGGTTGCTATAAAACGTTGTCAGACCTTTACTCGTGAGTATATTTGTAATCCCTATACTTTTGGCTTCAGGGCTTTGTTTTCATTGTACCATGAAAGTTCACTTGAGTTCATTTTAGTTTCAATTGCTATTTTCCTATTTAGAAAAATACAAATAACTGTCACATTATATTTATTTAACACATTTCCATTGTTGTGGGTTCCTGTTTATTCCTACAGTGTGTAGAGATACATAGTTTCAGCAACAGAATTTTTAAGTTACACATTTCAACTATATCATCTCCCTACTATTAAAGTAGATATAGACAAAAATGTTTACAAATTCTTAAACAGTGAAATCTCATTAGTGATGCACTACCTAAAAATCTGTGGTGTCTTGAAAAGTTATACTATAACCTCAAAGCCACAGTATTAAAATCATTTGGGTATTTTTTTTTTTTTTTTTTACTTTACATGGGGCCATTTAGTAATATAAGAGCATGTGTTAAGTTTATGTCCCTTAATAAGTACTTATTAAATAATTAATGTTGGTGCAAAACTGTTACTATTAGTGTTTATATTGTTATGAAATTATTTTATCATAGGATATTGAAGATGTTTAAAGCAGCAATTTTCTGGAAGGAAATAGAATCCTCAATTTAGGCAGTTGTCGTAGAATTCACTAAAAGCCTATTTAGGGAAATCAGATAAAGAGCAGGCCTAGGTCTAGCAATAGTGAAAGCATTTACAATAATTAGAGACATGGACTATGGGCAGTTGTCAGAATCCAAAGAGGGCAACTCTATGGAAATGGCCTCCTACCAGGAGTAGAGGCTTGGTAGAGAAATAGCAAATCAGCAGGGAGAGACAAAGGAATAAATACCCCAACCTTACTCTGTGACAAGAGCCCATACTCTAAAATTGCTTCTCCCTATGCTAACCCAAGCCAGAATGGGGCCCACTCTGCAGTCCAAAGTCAGCATCCCAGGGAATAGAGAAATATAAAGAAGGGTAGAGGTTAGATTTGGAAAAACAAATGAAAGTATCCAGCATACTTGGGTACGTAAAAGATTTTGGAGAATTACAGTCCTAATAAATTGCATGTTCATATAACAAATGAAATATTACGACATTAATGTGTTCATATGTTATATTGGATGTACATTGCAGGGTTGATTGCACTGGAAATTTTAAACATTCATCTCTCTAAAAGCTGGGTATTGGTCCCATAGCTGCTTGGATACCTTCTCAAAGAAGTCTACTAAACCTTACTAGTATTTTTAAGCAGTTTCTCTCATTTTTCAAGGCTACTTTATATTGATTTTATATCTTGAAGGAATTAATAACTCTATATAATTAGTAGTTAAATGAACATTTACCAAGGGGCAGCATTATTCCTTTTTTGAATCAAATATGAATGACATTTAAAAAATCACATCTGCATAAACTTTCTGTAGGTATTCATTTACTCATGATACTAATAAAGCATGGATTTGATATAAAACTGAAAAAAAAAAAACCCCACAAAATAATCAGTGTGGTTGGCATACTCTGCCAATTTATTTTACAAAAGAATAAATTTTCCTATAGCTATGGTACAACAGTGCATAGGTTATATTTTGTGATATATATTTGAGCAATATAAATATTGGTCCTGATCATAGTGACAACTGAACTTAAATCAAGTATGTCATAACTAATTTTATAAATAGTTTTAGAAGAGAAAGGCAATAAAAATAGGAATTTCAAATTTTAGGTAGATGGATTAAAAAATGTATACAATTAACGGGAGCCTCAGCATTAGTTGGTGGAGTCAGGTAAAACTACCTCAGATCATAACGAGTTGATAAACCATCTTATAGTCAAGAGAATACTGGAATAAGAGTGAAAAATGAAACTCAAATTTTATTTCTTTGTATACTCAAGTGATCTGGTCAGGTAATATAGTATCTTCCTTTTTTTTCTTTTTTTATCTCCTTAAAAAATGGATTTTGTGATAATATTTCTTCAGCTTTAAAAGTTAAAAATATTAACATTGTTATTCCAAATTAAATTCATGTTTCAATGTTGAAAAATAAACATATGCATTTTAAAAAATCCCAAATAGCATGTGTCCTCCTCAATCAATTATGGAAGAAATCATAAATTGAAATAGATTTTAGTGAAACTTGAATTCAACTTACGAACTGGGTAGTGTACTTTCTTTCCTTTTGGTCCTGTTTCCTATTCCTTGGATTCTTTATGGTCTGCCTGTTTACTGTTTTTTTTTTAAATTTTACATATTCACTGTTAACAACCCTCCAGATCAATGCAGTGATAATATTTTCTCCTTAAAACTCATGGTTCTCTCTGACCAGAAACATCAACATCACCTGGGAATGTGTTAGAAATGTAATTCTCAACCAACAATTGAATTAGAAATTCTGGAAGCAGCATTCATGCTAGGTTTTTGTTTTTGTTTTTCTTCATTTGTTTTACTCTTTTAGGTATAATTCTTTCCCCTCTTGTCCACTTAACAAATTCTTACCCATTTTTTTTTTTTAATAATTTGGTTCAGATATGAAACATTTATACTTGTAGCTTCTTTGTCTGGAGGAGAATTTTTGTCCTAATGATCTTTTTACCCCAGTGCCAAGCACATTTCCCCAAGCACAGGACATTCAATCAATAATCAGTAGGACTAAAACTTATTATGATTTTGCGTTACCTGCAAAGACACAAAAATATGGAAGAATGTAATACATTTAGGTAACTATATAATGTTTTAATCCCCAAAAGCTCATGGTCAATTAGGAAGGTAAACAGGAGGTAGGTCATAAAAAATTGGTAAGCCATGTTAAAGAGTTTGGACTTGGCATGAAAGCTCTAAGTAAATTTTAGGTAGAGCAGTATGTTGATTGGTTATGTTAGGATCACATCACAGTGGTACTGAGGTTGGGAAGAAATAATGGCACCTCAGCACTATGATGGTGTGTGTATGTAAATACAGAGGAAAGGAATTTCCTAGGCAAATAAAAGAGTCCCTGGTGAAGGGTATGTTCTAATACTTCAATTTAGGAGAGGAAACTTTACCAAAGGAAAGCAGAAATGGTGAGAGATAACATATTTTTGAGAACATTGGGAATCAGTCCAGGAAAACCAACATCAGTTGACAAGTCTAAAGAATTAGAGAAGACAAAAATATCAAGACCTCCAATATCAACAGAAACTACAGATCAACAGTAAGGAAGAAGCTGGGATGTGACAGTGGTTTGTGAGTACACTGAGGAGGTTCTAGATGATTTTATCTTTATTGTAGTTACCTCACTTACAATATATGTGAATAGGCCTGGCTGGCTTACTACAGGCACAGTAAATATATAAAAACTGGGTAAATATTTGAACACAGGCTCTGAATTAGAAAAAATAAAATAAGGCATGCATGGAGAAGAGTAATACTTCAAAAGTCGACACATTCATGATGAACTATAAATGACAGAAACACATGGAAAACATTCTATGCAATGTTTAAAAAAACAAAACAAAAAAAACTCAGAAGATAACACAATGTACATTCCTTTCAATAAGAGATATCAGAACAAAAAGGCCAAAATAGCAATTGCCTATTTAATTGCCTCGTTTATGAGAGAATGTTAAAATGCAAGCAGTTCTGTAACATTGGTTGCATGTTTAATAAAGCATTTAAAGAGATTTGATGATAAAATATTAACTCAGTCAAATGTGACAACAGAATTGATAGAGAATAATATCAACATAATTATTTTTCATTTTTATTTAGCAATAGAATGAAAAAAAAAAAAAAAACTTTTTTGACACTGTGTATATCACTAATCAGACCAGTGAGCCAATGTGTAATAGATGATGATGCTTTGAATTTCATAGTGTCTTTCAAATGATCTTTCCATGGCAGCATCATTACCTTCAATTTATCGATTAGAGGGATCAGAGTGAACAGAAAGATTTTGGGACTGGGTCTGAGTAGCGAATGCCTCAGTGTTTGTGAAGCATAAATTCCTTGCAAGTCTATAGCTTATCTTCAAGCTTATTAAGGTTCATTTTCTTGCTCCTGGTAGGTTTCCCATTATTTACAAACTAGAAGGGGCCATGCAATTCTCCTGTATCCCTCAGCATCTACATTGGAGTGACTATTGTAAATAAAGGAGAGTTTTTTCTTCTCTCTGTACTTTTACTAATAAGTAAGAAAACCTGTTATTGCTCATATTACTTTGAAATGACCTTTAATTTTAACTTTCTGGTCTTAGAAATTGGATATAAATCTAGAAAAATAAAAATTTGGAATGATGATGACGGCAATAATTTATAATGAGCTAGAAGCTTTAAAAATGATTACCTTATTTGGATATTACAGCCACTTTAATGTGTAAGTATGATTTAGGGTTAATATAAGGAGACTCCATCTCAAAAAGATTAAGTAACTCGTCTAAGATCAAACAATAAGTGGCAGAGCCAATATTTGAACTAAAGTCAAGTGCTAAAAATCCTCTCCTACTATATCAAAAATTGACTACATAATGTAATGATTCACTTTACCAAATTTATTTGTCAAATCTTTCACTCAGTGTAATAACTGATGACTTCATTTATTATAGTGTCCATGTCTTATCCAATTGATCTCCTAGTGTTTGGTTTGAATAATCACTTTTTCTTTTCTTGGATATGTTTCACGCTATGAGAAATACTTCACTTTATTTAAACTTGATTTGCAAAAAAGAAGGAGGAGGAGCAGGAGAAGGATGAGGATGGGGGGGAGGAAGAGGAGGGGAAGGAGAAGAGTTTCTCAGAGAAAAGAATCGAGCAAAGAAAAGTGAAGTGAGGCACTGAGCAGATGTGAAGGAACTTCTAAAGCTTTGAGGGGTTAAGTGGAGATTAATGAACTATGGAAAATCAGTCTTCATATAGCTAAGACACCTATTAAAATTTCCAGGGAGCATAAAGGGCATATGTTAATGGCTATCATCACAGTATTATTATGATGTTGTCATGGCATCTCCACGGAATATCATAATGCACTTTCATTAACCCTTTAAAAATTTATACGTTCTAGTATGTTCCTTAGTATCATTACCTTTGTGTCTATAAAACACTATACTTTGGCCAATCCTCTGATTTGGATTTTCTGTACCCTGTCTTACTCTCTCTTCCTGAAACATTTTGGTTATAGTTTTTTCCTACTGCATTTTTTTCCTATTTTTTTTTATTTCCCTACTTAATTTTTTCCTTGCTCTCTCTCCTTTCTTTTTCCTATCTATCTATCTATCTATCTATCTATCTATCTATCTATCTATCTATCTATCTATCTATCATCTCCATCATCTGTCTATCTTGCTTTCTCCCACTCTCTCATTGTTATGAACACAGAGAGGCTATTACAGCTCAGAATGTGGTCATTTTTGATAAATAGAATCATAGCAGAATGTATAGACAGCATATTCAGTTCAAGAATAAAATAATGTCTTTGCTCAATTGTGTTGAGTTTTGTGTCATAGTATGTGATTAATTTTGGATTTAAATAATACTAAAAGTCAAAGAGAGCTTTTTATCAAGAGGAAGTAGGGTTTTAAGTGGTTGAGAAAACTTGCCCCACTGAATGTCATTATTAAGAGAAACAAGAGAGGGTTTCCCTGTGCAGTCTGAGAACCAGAGAGATGAGTGATATTTCAGCACCTTAGTCTCCTCAGTGTATCTATCACACTTATTTAATTTTCCTTAAGACCTTTCTACTGATGGGAAATCCAAACAACTCTAATGACATTGGATGATGAAAACTGAATTTTCATTTTTCCATCAGATGTTTCAACATTTGTTCTACAATATAAACTGGAAAAGAAGTACAATAAGCAAATCATCTTGGTTTCCCTCAATGGATTGTAATAGAGTCCTAAGGGATTTATGTTTTCATAGCATTTCCATCAAGGAAGGGAAACAACTTTTGAAAAGCATCACACATTCTTTTTAATCTCTAAGTGGAATCTTTAAGTATTTTATTTTATTTTTTTTTAATTTGAACTGAAGAGACAGAAGTTTGAGATAAAAAATATTGTACCATTATACTTAATGGTGGTTTATTGAACACACACACACATACACACACACACACACACACACACACACTTGCTGTTTTGTCCAATTGAGAATTAAATATCTTAAATTTGATCACCTTATCCATATCTCTTCTATAGTCAAATTTCACTATATCCAATATCCCACAAGACACAAACATGCTTTGTTCATAGGTGACACGTCTGAGGATATATCTTTGAACAGGCACAACACATGGAGAGACTTATAGCTAATCTTTCATGTCCTTAAAATTTAGTAAGTCTAAGCATTTATAGAGGAGGCCCCAGAGACCTACTTATGCAAAACTCATACGAAGCAATTTTTCTTTATAGAAGACAAAATACGTTAGGTAGATCAAATGCTAATGAGTCCATGTAATAAAGAAGCAACAGTTTAAAATATAATAGCATGGGCTACATTGATTGTCTTACTACTAAGGAACTTGTACAGAGAGGCCCAAGGAGAAGAAATTATAATCTGAGATGATCCGTATAAACTCAAATCTCTAAAATTCTTGAAGCATGTGGTAGTACATTTTATAACTTAGACATCAGAGTGGAACCTGAAAGATTTTTCTCATTTTAGGGAGGGGGCTTCTGGAGTCCACTGACAAGAAAGGACAAGGAGTCATGGGGAAAAATGACAGTATTGAGCGAGAGGCCAGTCTAACCTAACACAGTGTCCCTGCCATGTCACATGGGTTCCCACAGAGGGAACATCAGAACAGAAGAACACAATAGCAGTCTGAGAGTCAGACTCCTACCTCACACGTGTGGATGGAGGAGTGGTAGAACATGTCACAGATTAAGAGTTATAGATAACGACCTCACTGATGTACACATGGAACTGAGGAGACCACAAGCAGCGTCAGAGGCAGGAAGAAGAGAATGAGAATAGACTCACAGTGGTCCTAAACGATAGTGGCCATTCAAGAACTTTAATCTGAAGAGGAGTATAGAAAGTGGGCAGTAGCTGGACTGGCATTCAAGCTACTTTTTTTTTTTTTTTAAGATGGGAAAATTTTTAACAAATTATGTTAACGGGGAGATTAGTAAAGAGAGGAAACACAATAAGGAAGGAGAGAGGCCGAAGAGTTGCAAAGTAGCATACAAATTCAGGATTAGCTTTGGGATTAGGCATGATTCACTGGTCATAACAGGAAAGAAGGCTGTGCATCAGACTCAGGTATGAGAGGACCCTGGGACCCTCTGAAACAAAGTGGGAAGACTCTCATTCATTCAAGGAAGAAAGTGCTAGGCACTGTACTAAGAGTTAGGCATACAGTAGTGAAAAAGTTTGTTAAAACTAGCATTGACTGAGAAAAAGGTTTCACAGAATTCCATGCTGTTTAATCGAAACACTAGTTGTGAAGCTTTGACTAGGAGCTCACATTGTTAACAAACGAGGCAAATAAGAAAAAGTTTTTTAAAAGTTGTAGATAATTCATAGATAAAGCAGGAGTTTATCATATTAAATTTGCCTATATTTTTGTATTATTAAGATTTACTAGTCATCAAACCTTAAAAGAGAAACATATTAATGAAACCTTTTTTGTAAGTGTGTAAATGCAAATATCAGGACCCTTTCAGGCAACCAGGCTAACTAAACATGTGGTGGGGACCAGGGTGATGGGAGAATAAGTGGCCAACTTATGACTAAGAGATGCAATAAAAATTAAATTAAAAAAATATACATATATATAGTCACGGGATGTAAAGTACAGCATAAGGAAGATAGTCAATGGTATTGTAACAGCTATATAAGATGTCAGATTGGTGGTAGCTTGGGGGATGGGGTTATCAGTTTGGGAGGGGTGTAAATGTCTAGCTATTATGGTGCTTTGTACACCTAAAACTAATTCAAAAAAAAAAGGAAGTAGCACTACATGCAAATAGACATGTAACTTTGAAAGGACATCGTGTCTGATACTCTGATCCGTATTTCCTTTATCCACAACATTAACCTCAGGCTCCTGAGTTCTTGAACTTATTTTTAAATGTGTATTCATATTTCTTTCAAAACTGGATTTTTTAAAAAGAACTAGGAGAAAGTTGGAACATTCTAGTTTTTTAATTCCTTATATTAAGAATACTTTTCAGAATATTCAACTACAGTAACTAGTGTTTTAAAAGGTAAGTGAAAAATAAACTCAAATCTAAAAGCTTTAAAAAATAGTACTTTTCAGAGCACAAAGCAGAAATACTTTTTTGTTGTTGTTTAGCAATACTTTTGTTAGAAATGTTTTTGCTGTTCTTTTGTACTATCTTTTCTCCTGCCATCAGTGTCACAATAAAGTCAACTAATCAGTCAGGAGAACACCTTTGTCTTCCTGTCTCATGTTGCGTAAAGGTGTGCTTAAGATTGGAATTTCTCCAAGAAATGGTCTGAACAGTTCCATTTTTCCCCACCAGCTGGCATACTGTGTTTCCCCCAAAATAAGACCTAGCTGGACAATCAGCTCTGATGTGTCTTTTGGAGCAAAAATTACTATAAGACACGGTCTTATTTTACTATAAGACTGGATAATACAATATAATATAATATAATATAATATAATATAATATAATATAATATAATACTGGGTCTTATATTAATTTTTTCTCCAAAAGACACATTAGAGCTGATTGTCAGGCTAGGTCTTATTTTCGGGGAGACATGGTAATTGAAATGAGAGCCATTTTCAATCCCCTCTCCCTTGCAAAGTACAGAAAGCATAGATTTATTCATAGATCACTGAATATATGACAAAGTTTCTTTTGTGCCACCTCAAGTTTGAGCCTTTAAAAAACCTCTTTAAAACTTCATTTCCATGGGTTTCCTTTCTATAATTATTTGGCTTCTGCTGTAGTAGTACTAATAGTGGACGAAACAGGTCCCCTTCTAATTTTATCTGATTTTGATCCAAATAAAATAGTGTAAGGTTTGCAACTCATTGATTCCGTGTTTTGGGTTCCCTTGATATGCAGATGCCTTCACTGAACAACTTTACAACAGTCTGTGGTACAAGAACCTTGACCAAGGGAGGAGTTAGCTATTCATTAAAGAATATGGAAGGACCATCGCACCTTGACTTTGCTGTACAAATTCACTAGGCAATCATTAAGGATTTACTCTTAAGTTTAATTGTATGCCTTATATATAGTTCTTTACACTATCCTATGCGCCTTGCAAAGTAACAAATTGCATTCTAATATTTAGTCACAGTATCACATGGAAAAGGAGCGCAGTACTTAATTGCCTTTCATTTTTGTCTTATTTGAACACTCAGGTAGTTTGAAAACTCCACATTTCTCATCAGAGTCATTTAGAAAAACATGGCAAAACATAGAGCACAGCACCAGGGCAGCAGCAGGAATTTCTTCTTAGGGGAAGTACTCAGAGAAGAACAGACAGCAGTCCTGGGTTGTATTATGGCTCCTCATGTTACAGTACAACAGTTAGTGAGAGACTGAGTTGGATGGGACGTGGAGTCAACGTGATTCTAGGAACTCATGTTCCAAATAAGAACTAGGGTTTATTTTTAACAATCTCATGGGAATAACTACTAAGGGATGATTGTAAGGGATTATTCTCTCTTACAAGAGTCACTCAGAAAATACTAAGGTATGGTTTCCAACTAGGAATTTATAGTTCCTTAACAATGCTGCCATTCCAGATGAAATTTACCAATCAGGGGTCATTTTAAAATAGCCTATGTCAGCTGGAAACAAAAGATGGTATTCCACTTTAATCAGATTTCCAGGAAAACAGAGTTAAAAAGTTTTTAAAAGGTTAAATTTGTCAATAAAAAAATAGAAAGGAACTATTAACATTTCTCCCAGAGTAAGAGGACTGATGCGTGTTAGGTCATGAATATCTCATTCAAACCTTACAAAAGATTTTCAGGGTAGTTGTTAACATTCACATTTTGTAGATCAAGAACCTGACATAGAGAACATTAAATTAACTGGGTAATTAACTTGGTCTTCTGAACCCCAAATCTGTAGTATACCCATAATACTATATTTGAATAATTTTGCAATTTGGTTCAATAGATTTTTAGCATATGGCCTACGAAGAATTTCATTTCTAGGGTCTTTATTACAGTGCTGAAGTAGGTTCAGAAATATTTACATAACCTTCAGCTTGTGAAAAATAAGGTCACAATAATATTAATCATATTAATGATGCTAGGCAATCAACTTGACACTGTGAGAGTGCCTTCTCATCACCATGCCCACACTGTCTGACTTAATAACCTTCCCAAGGTTGTATTCTTGGTTCCTGGCTATATATTCCTACTCACTGTAAAAAGTCATTTGTGTCTGTCATCCTGTAATTAGTTGTTTCAGAAAGACCGCTAGCCATGGTTTTAGCAAGAGACTCACTGGTGACATGTACAAAGTCATAACATGAGCAAAACAACCCCTTCTACTCTCCCCTGCTAAAACATATTGAACTCATCCATGAAGTATGGTGCAACTTAATTGTCCTTCAAAGAGTCAGTGGTGTAGAAAGAGAGCTGGAGAATTTCTATTGTTGCCAGTTGTGACTGCTATTGCAAAGAAGTATCAAACAAGAGGAAGGAGTCTCTCATCACAGATTAATAGAGGGCTATGCTGGTCTGGAAGTAGCTTTTTAAGAGACTGAAAGAGAAAATAATAAAAATGTTTCTCTCCATGCCAAGAACCTTAGACTCCAAAAAGGTATGGCTCACAGCATTGTAGGCCTGGGGTCCTCATATAACATGTGTGTACTGCAGATACTCAAGCACAACAGAAACAACCTTAGTTTGACCATATAATGCAGTGGAACGGGCCTGACAGCCCAGTTATGTAGACCCTGGTGCTGAGCTCTGACTCTTTTTACTTGGGAGTCAAAGGTGGTGTTAATATCCTTTCCTGGATATTAATTCAGAGGATCCCATTATGTACCCAGAGATCCAGAGCCTCCTTTTTTTTTTTTTTTTTTTTTTTTTTAATATAGTGTGTTGCTTGATTCAACACAGTATTATACAGGGCCCCATATCAGTAGATCATTGAAGGTTTTGGATAGGGAATTTCTACACAGTGCTATTCAGTGAGCATTAACATAGGGTTCAAAGGTCTTTACATCTTGTGAGAGCTTCTCTAAGTCCATCAACTTGACTCTTCTTCATTTCTCCTTATTTTTGATGTCCTAATCTTTCTTGAGCCATTGACCAAACTGCCAAAATAATAACCATTCCCATTGAATCAGCCTATATTCCTACCTTAGGCTATTCTTCTGCCCACATAAAGTAGATGAACTAGTGTCCATTGGGAGGATTTTTCACAACTGTCTATTCTTTAGGACCATTCCTATATTTGACTGTAGTGTGGCAGTCATCCTTTATTAGCTTGACCCCATACTGAGTAACTACCTATTAAGCAAGCTTTGCTTTTTCCTCTCCATTAGTTAGTCATAAGGTAACCCGTACGGACATAGGTCTGAGCTGAGAAAGAAGCCACAATGTGACAGTAGTAGCCAACAAGGAGGTTACTACTCATGTAGCTTATTTGTGCCCTCTGAGTCTGCTTGTGCCTGATCCTCAATGTATCACTTTTACCTTATGATAGGCTTCTGCTGGGCCACCCCTACTTTTGGCTTGTTGGTTCTGACAGAAACAGGATTATGAAGGAACAGTTCTGATTCCATGGCCAGACTCTCTGTCAAATGACACATCTTGATGTCAGACTCTCTGTCTCTACCAGGTTTAGAGCATATCAGAGCTATTTTTTGTGTACAAATATGTGCTACAAATGTCAAAAACTGAGTCCATTAGCCTAGAGTTCTAAGTAGTGCATTTCGTATTGGGGGTGCCATGAACTCCATAAAAGGTATTTTCCAACAGCATATAGACCTGTAATGTCTGTTGAGCTATATTGTTCAACTGACAGGGCTTCTTGAATGGCCACCTGGACCTCAGAGTGCGTTCATATTTTGAATCCCACTCAAATCTGATAGATTTTTTTATCTGTGCTTATTCTGCTCAGGCTGCTCTAAGAACATTCCACAGACTGGGTGGCTAAAATAACAAACATTCATTCCTCATAGTTCTAGAGGCTAGAAAGTACAAGATCAAGGTGCTAACCAGTTCAGTTCCTGGTGAGAGCACACTTCCTGGCTTGCAGATGGCCACCATCTCATGTCTCTTCCTGTTCTTATAAGGGCACTAATCCCATCATGAGTCCTACTCTCAAGACTTCATCTAAACCTAATGATCCCTCAAAAGCCCCATATCCAAATAGCATCACATTGGGGATTAGGGCTTCAATGCATGAATTTGGAGGGGAGGGGAGACACATAATCCATAGTAATGTCACTTGGAAACGTGGCACATCATCATCTACCAGTTGAAATATCCTGTTGCCTCTAGAACCAGCAGTGAACTAGTAGGTATCGTACTTTTTTCTTAGTGATATGACATACAAGATGCAATGATTTGCCCTTTATTTTAGAAAGTATGTCCTGGCATCCTTCAGATACTTGGATTTCCCCCTTTAAAAAAAAATGTACTGATATAGTAAGGTTTTGAATCTTTTTGTTTGTTTGTTTTTAATCTCCATATTCTTGAGTGCAGGTGTCTTACCAAGACCTCTAATGTACTTGCCAATTCTTAGTCATCTATTTCAACTAACAAGATGTCATTGACAGAATGACTAATGTGGTGTTTGATGGATTGTATAGATTTTTCCGGGTCCCTCCAGACTACATTATGACAGAAGGCAGGAGAGTAACCTAGCCCAGGATCAGTAGCATACGTATGCACTGTTTTCTGTCCCATGATATTGTGAAATGCATCTGATTCCACTTCTTTAGAAGGATGGGAAATAGAACATTTGTCAGATTCAATGATAAATTACTATCTAATTGAGGCCATGATTTAATCCCAACTTTATGTTTCATCCCCTTTTGGTTCAACACTCTCAGGTACCTATTTCCATACATAATTATCCTACCTTCTACCATATTAACCACACTATGTAGCTCTTTTATAATACAGTCCCTATGGCTTTCAAACTTCACCTTAAATTTGTGATTATCTTAATCTTTTCACTGTTGTTCACTAATTACCCCAACAATATCATCCAATTGCTTAGTTCTTATAATTTATATTTCTCAAGTTGGACATTACACCTGCCAATACATTCCCTGCCTCAACTATTTTACTTTAGTTTGATATAAACCAGTTTTAACAATTGTGCAACGGCAGCATTGCAAGCGCTATCTTTGTTTCCCCTTACCAGCAATGATGTCCTCATTATCAGACTGCTGGTGAGGGATTCATGCCCAGTATTTCACATCAGACTTTACTTCCTTAGAGCACTCCTAGTACCAGTAGTTTTATGTCATATTCCTCAGGAAACAGATTCTAAGATGGAGATAAACGTTTGTGTTGGATCAACATTTGTGGAAAGGAAGTATAATTGGGCACAGGGAGATACTCAACGGGGTTGCAGTGTGACAAATGGCCTCAATCAATCCCACAGGGAGCCTTGGGCTCAGGATGGCCCTTCATAACCTTCCTGCTCCGAGAAAGAGAGTCATTCCTTTATACAACTGAATGGACTAATAATTGAATGTGGGATAGGGAGGGTGTGACCTGGGGTAAACAGCTCTTCCTGGCTCGTGACAGTTCCTGAAGAGGAACTCAGATGATTGTTGTTAGTTCCCCATATACTCTGAAGCTGGGGGAATAAGTATCTAAAAACATGTGGCATGACATTCCATAGGCTCCTGTACAACGGTTTTAAAGCATTCCATGAAAATGAGAAAACGATAAGTCTTCACTATTTATATCTTTTTTTTTCATCAAACATGTATATGAATCAGAGAAAGAAAGTAACTGAATCACCACAATTATGAGTCACAAGATTAGTGAGCAATGGATGCTTTCTGCTGAATGGAATACTGCCAGAATCGTTGAGTCATTAGAGCTACTGTCAGACTAAAGCTCTGGAGATATGTTTGTATCTTAAATGACACTGTTATTCTTCTACAGATCTAATTGTGTAGTTGCTGGAATGGTTTCCTGCCCACTTATGTCTCAAAGGATCTGCATTACACATCTCATGTATAATAGTATTTATATGAGTTTCCTGTTTGCAACTAAGGTAACTTGGTTTTTACAAGACATATATATACTGTTTAAGGAGAAATAGGAACACTTTGCAAAAATTAATTTCAGGAATGTTTATTCTTCTTTAATAATTCTCCTTAATTGTATTTTCAGTTGCTTGCAAATGTTATTATGACCAATTTAATGTAATAGATGTATGATGTATAAACTGATCTGAATCCTTATTAAGGGGTTCATTTTTTGTGGTTCAATTTCCATGCCAAATTAAATCAATTTTATCATTCATAATTTGTATAACTTGTTGTAAGGAAGTAGAATTAGGTCAGTTAAATTTCTATCAAGGCAATATGTTGTTTTAAATTATGTATTTGAACACAAAATCAAAATGGTATTAATAAATTTGCATTAGTAATATCGTTGGGTTTACCGTTCTCTATAAAATCCATATTTCAGCATCTTCTAGACATCAATGACTTATAATCTATTCTGGAAGACTATATGCTTTTAATTTTCCCCCAGATTTTTGGCACTGAGAAATTTTAGAACACTAATTGGGCTTACTTTGGTAAATCATATATTAAAAGTAATCTTTTTCCAATGAGTAAGTAGATGAGAAGTATTATGAAGAATTATATTCCATTTAATTTAAATGCTTTAGCTTATATAATTGACATAATCCTGTACTCCAAATTTATAGCTAGGATAATAAGACTCTATTCAGGGACTTTTTTTTTTTTTTTTTCCAGCAGAATGGATTACATGTAAATGTAAATTCCATTTTATGAAGTTTAGGAATTTTTTTCCCCACATGTATAAAATTGAAAAAGATAAACCAAAAACAACAAAAGAACAAGACAAACAAATGAGAAACAGAAACTCATAGACACAGACAATAGTTTAGTGGTTACCAGAGGGTAAGGGGGTGGGGGAGTGGGAGATGAGGGTAAGGGGGATCAAATATATGGTGATGGAAGGAGAACTGACTCTGGGTGGTGAATACACAATGGCATTTATAGATGATGTAATACAGAATTGTACACCTGAAATCTATGTAATTTTACTAACAATTGTCACCCCAATAAATTTAAAAAATAAATTAATTAATTAATAAAAAAAGAAAGAAAAAGAGAATGAAATGAACTGATGCAACACTGAACAAGAATAATTGCTCAAATCTTAATCAGTTAAAGAGGGGACATAGTTTCATAAAAGAGCATGGTTACAGTAAAATCAGAAATAACTTGGATGTGATAAATAAAAATAAAGAAGACAAAATCATGTCATCGTTATATTTATGTGAAAGAAAAGAGTTAACTGACTCTAAATTAATATAGTAAATCAGCTGCCATGTAAATTTTGTGAAGCTCTATTTAGCAACATTGTCCTATTCTGCACATACCTTTGTGCAGTCTGATATTCCTACAAAAACATGCTTTTCAGGTTTTTTATTATTATTAAAAATGATATTGTATTGGTGTTAGAAATGGAGTGCATTATGTGTAATTACCTGAGGAACAGGTGCTATCTTGCTATATGTACTTAGATGAGAGACATCAAGATAAGGCTTAGCAATATTTGGAAATAGTAAAGTTAAAAAAAAATCAAAATAAAATACTTTACATCTTAACTAAGGATAGGTTTAGCAGGATAGATTCTAAAATTTTTAAAAGCCTTCTCATTTTTGCAGTTGTAATTGAACACATAACTTTGAAAAGCATATTTTATATTTGTAGGTCATATAAATTGTTACTATTTGATTCATTTACCTGTGAAGTGAAATAAAATATATTTATGCCACATTTGTGTGCCAAAGAAAAGAAAGAGGGATCCGAGTGAAACTGTTCCATTGTTAGTATCAACAGTTAGGTTTAGAGCCTTTGGATTACAATTTCATTTACATAGAATTTAATGTCAGAGTTATGAATGACATACTGCAGGCTTTCAGTTTATGGATACTTACCATTTTTGCATTCCGGTCTAACTTCTTAAAGCAGTAGAAACAGTTTTGTTCAGCAACACTTTTATTTCTAATGTTTATTTTCACAAATAGTCATCTATAACAGTGTAGAAACAGCCACAAAGTATGAGTGAGAACAGCAGCACATCTCTAATGTTTTACTATCCTTACTTGTAATATTGTTAGTTAATATGACAGGCAGTAGAGAAAAGTGTATCTTGAAATATTTGACATGTGTAGTCTAGGGATTGGACAAATGAGTTATCCTGTCTTAAAGTCAGAGCAATCAACTTAAAAAAAAAACACAAAATAGTTTTTTGTTTGTTTGTTTGTTTAAATGCCAAGCAACTAAGAGGAAGCTTCACATTTTCCTTCTAGAAAATGGCTAGAAAATTTACCTGTACAATATTTTAGAATGTAAAATGCATACCTTCAAAGCATTTATATTGATAAAGACATCAAGTTATTTTTAAAATGTTTAATTTGCAAACATAATGCACAGAAAGTATCTGAATATACTGAATAAAAAAAGTATCCAAAACTCCTGTAAATTTATTCACCGACAATTCAGTTCTATTTTGGGGAGCAATTTATATGACAGAGATATTAATGTATGCTCTTCCACTTATGAGAAATAAAATTGAAGTCAACAGAGGGTGCTTTATAAGTTCCATCTTCAAGATAGTGATACAAATGGCTGGCCTGGTGGCTCAGGCGGTTAGAGCTCCGTGCTCCTAACTCCGAAGGTTGCTGGTTCGATTCCCACATGGGCCAGTGGGCTCTTAACCACAAGGTTGCCAGCTCAA
Organism: Rhinolophus sinicus; assembly: GCF_057876585.1. NCBI lineage: Eukaryota > Metazoa > Chordata > Mammalia > Chiroptera > Rhinolophidae > Rhinolophus > Rhinolophus sinicus. Next base: position 37,723,563 of record NC_142515.1, read on the forward strand.
TTCTTCGACTCCCGCAAGGGATAGTGGGCAGTGCCCCCTGCAACTAAGATTGAACACGGTACCTTGAGCTGAGCTGCCGCTGAGCTCCCAGATGGCTCAGTTGGTTGGAGCACGTCCTCTCAACTACAAGGTTGCCGGTTCGACTCCTGCAAGGGATCGTGGGCTGTGCCCCCTGCAACTAGCAATGGCAACTGGACCTGGAGCTGATCTGCGCCCTCCACAACTAAGACTGAAAGGAGAACAACTTGAAGCTGTATGGCACCCTCCACAACTAAGACTGAAAGGACAACAACTTGACTTGGAAAAAAGGCCTGGAAGTACACACTGTTCCCCAATAAAGTCCTGTTCCCCTTCCCCAATAAAATCTTAAAAAAAAAAAAAAAAAAAAAAAAGATAGTGATACAAATGGTACAAGATTTAATCATTGTTTCTGTAACTGAAGTCTTTCCCCTCTACTGAGCTTACTCATTTTGATATGAAAATACTTCTGTATCTACTATTTGCTAGGAATTCTGGAAAGCTATACAGAGTAACAAATAGATCCTATTAATAGAATTTCACTGAAAGTATACATCTTGATTTGGTCACGTTTTCTCATTTTATTTGGTAACTTAACACTGCGATAACTATAAGGGTGTAAGTAGTTCAAATGTCTTTCTGAGGCACACTGTTATACTATTAAAACATTAAGCCCCTGAGTTTCTTCTTTAATATCATATGTCTTTTCCCTGTCAGGGTCAGATCTCTGAATAAATATGTTGGATTGAGTAGGTTCTTTTACCTCCATTTCCACCAAATCCCACTAGTGACAGCAAGTGACATTTTAAAAAATATAGTCTCTCAAGAAAAAAACAAAAGATAAAAATATTTTGGAGACTGGAAAGAGATGAATGATGAGTGGTGGTTAACCTAGCCGTCCTGAAACCTATGTTAGCTGTTGATAAAGCTGAATGATTAGGCTATCACTTCTCCAAAAGGCTCAGAAATTAGTAGTGGCATCTAGGATAAATTGATGAGCAAAATTGGAGCTAAAACAGAATATTGACTTTAAGTCATTTTTAAGAGGCTAACCCCCCATATAACTTCCTTACTTTGAGAATCTGGATGACTGTTCTTCTTTCACTCTGACAGAATATTGGAAATGTATTTTGCAGAAAACATAAAGCAGAATGAGGGACAGACGCTACTGTAAAGCAGAAGCACTGTAATGAATACAAGGGCATTGATTGAAATTTACTTTGTGAATAATAAGCCCCCACCTTCTTCTCCCACTTGGTTCCTGGAAAAATGGCAGCCTGGTAAGAGAATACTGTATTGTGGATTTGGGGTGCAGGTGGAATACCACCATCCAAAACGAAAAAGACTTAAATGTACTAAGATAAGATTTTCCCAATGAACAAAACATTCAGTGAATTCCACAGTCAAAAAATTCATCCATGGACATAGAACCTCCAATCAGCATTTAATTTACTCTCCCTTAACTAAAAGCAGACCAAAAATAAATAAATAAATAAATAAATAAATAAATAAATAAATAAATAAATAAATAAATAAAGATCCCCACAGGCTTGATTATACCACAGTATCAACATCAGAAAAATTAAAAAAAACAAACAAAAAGTAAAAGCAAGTTGAGGAAAGACAAGAAACTTTAAAAATATATTTCAATAATATCTTTTGAGAAAAAATAACCACTAAGTAGGAATGAGCTGCTACTGAAAAAGTCAAGAACCACGTAACTTCACTCATATGTGGGATATAAAACTGAAAGCAACAAATGAACAAAACAAACAAAGAAACAAAAACTCATAGACACAGATAAAAGTTTACTGGTTACCAGAGGGTAAGAAGGAGATAGGATGGTAGAAGAGGGTAAAGGGGGTCAAATAATATGGTGACGGAAGGAGATTTGACTTTGGATGGTGAACACACAATGCAGTAATACATCAAATGTAGTATAGAAATATAGACTTGAAACCTATATAATTTTACTATCCAGTATCACCCCAATAAATTTAATACAAAACAAAAAAGAACATTCAAAAAACATGGTCTTTAAAATAAAATTTTTTGTGTACAAATTGATAATCAAATGAAAACCTCAATAAGAGTATTGGTGGGTGACATCGAATAGGGATTGAGGAAAGAACAGAGACGTGGAAGGAATAAGTAACCAAAACTTGAATTAACAACAACAAAAATCAAACCCGGAATCATTCAGAAGCCATGGAGGAAATGTTGACTGCCCAACTACAGATACCCTGGCATATCATCTAAATGTCACAAGGACTACTCTCTTTACTAATGACATTTTCAGACATCATTGAATTGATGAAGACAGTGTTTCTGTCAGAGCAACAAATGCTATGCCATCTTGCATCGAATCAGAAGCCTAGTCCTTGCCTGCCTCTTACCAACATTAGAAGAAGTGGGTAACAGGAACTCTCCAGCCTAGCCTACCCTGGCAGAAGCCAATTATAACAGGATGGGTGGGCTGCTCTCCTAGTCTGTGTAGAGCCTTCCACAATAGGTTTGATAGGAATATACCATTTATACTTTTTTATTTTGGAGTAATTATTAATAATACCACTTTTTTTCCTTGGGGGAAAAAAAAAAAAATGTGGCCATCTTACCCGTAGACCATTTATTCTCAAATGCCTGTTTAGCCTAGGAGTCTCTGAGTGGGGAAATGTTAGGAGTGACACAACAGTGGTTCAAGGACCTATGCCCAGAAATAAAATCTCCCTTTACACCTTTCTTTTTTCCCTCTTTCTCTCTTGACTTGCTTATTTGGCTCCTAAATACGTGTCGAGGTTTGGGTGAACACGAACACAGGATTATTATTGACTGGTTGTTGATGGCCTATTATGTTTACCTTGTGTTATGTGATATTTATTGAGCCATGTGCCAGACAGTATAAGGACCATGTCCTGCAGCATGCTGTCTGTCTAAGCCACCAGCAGTGTGAGAGATAGAAACAATAAACACATCCCTGCCCTAGAGCCGAGGTGATGTTTTTATAGAGTGGGTTTGAGGAAGAAAGTTGTAAGTTGTTTTCAAAGAATTTACATTGGCTATAGATGATGGGGACAGGAAAAGTTGGGGGGGGGCAGTTCTAGGATAGATGCATAGTCTGTAAAGAAGAAGTATTTCCTACTTCTGATTTGTGGTGGGCAGCAGTCCAGAAGTTTCATCCATAAGTAGGATGTGGTGGCCCCTGGTGGTTGGCTACTCTCTTTAGATAATCCCAGAAATAGCAACCTGGAAGTTAACTCAAAGTTTCACCATCATTCAGGAATGTAGGCAGTCTTTTGTTGGCTTTGGTCCAGGGATCTATTAACTGATTAAGCTCTCTTGTCTGGTCTTCCCACCCTCCAGCATTTTGTAATTTAATTTAGGACATCTCAGAAATTTTTTCTTGCCATTAAACATTAATGTGGCTGTAGATACCAGGTACAGAAGTCAAACTGACACCAGAAAGGAATGCTGATTAAATAAACTAAGTGAAAATATATGGCATAAGTTTTGTGACCAGGTGGTAAGCAAAAAACGGGAGAAAAGTGTTCTAACAGGTTGGAAAATGGCTAGCGACATTATGCAGTGGTGAAATGTTTGTTAAGACTCTCACTTGCGTTAAAGAAAACAATCATACCAGACCAGATGAGCAAACAGAAGTCCATTTGATTCTGATATTATTACCAGCAATAGGGGAGAGAGCACAAAGGAAGTGTAGATACTCAGCTCTACTGAAAGGAAAACAGAAGAGTTGTTAAGAGCTGGGGTGAAGGATCAGGCACCATCCGTGATTGCTAATTGGCTTTACCCAAAAGAAAAACCAACTCTTCCATTTTCCCGAGAACAGGTAGTATTTTCAAAGTTGGAGCAAGGCATCCACTGACGTTGGGCTTCTACCCCTAACAAAGACAACAGGCCAAGGGGTTCTGTCTTCCTGGAGGATTCAAAGGTATGGCTCCCAGGTCCTAAAGAAAGACATTGTTGGAGGCCTAGCAAGATATAAAAAGATTTATACCTCAAAGGAGAATTGAAAGAATTTACAAATTACACCTTTGACAAAATGATAGATAAGGGAAATCAGGGGACTAGAGTCAAGGAGAAGGCAGTCTAAAATTTAGAGAAGCTGAGGGGAACTCTAAGGCCTTATTGGTTACCTTTGGCAACATGAAAGACAGAAAAGCTACTGAACTTTAAGGTAGAAATGCTGAAATAGATTTCTAGATAAAATGCTTAATGTATAAGCTTGTTTGTATTCGATCTTTAAAAGTTTATATAAGAACAGGATAGCTCAAGGAAAAAAAAAGGCCAGTTTGCAAGCAGAATTTAGAGGGAATAAAGAGATCTTGAGATTCATTAGATTAAAAATTAAAACTATTTCTCATATCCAGGCTTTCAAAATGGTAGAATGTTTCAAATGAAGATATGGCCTCAGCTAACAAGAGAATCAAGAGTGTGGATGTGACACTTTTTGCTCAGACCTTTGAAAGAATTACAATGGTGCCAAATAGACATTTCAGTTGTACAAAAGTGTTTCTGGGACTATTAGGGGTGTTTTCTATAGCAGACTACAAGGTCAAAGTTAGCAGTGATCAAGTCTAGAAAGAGTCCTGAAAAGGACTGTAACTGTAACTTTTGGCACATGGACTAGAACAGGATAAAATGTATTAAAAAGCCAAAGAGTTTTTGAGACAGTTGTTCTAGAAGAAGCATTACCACAAAGACTGAGATGGCTTAAAATTTGTAAAAGCTTCTTGCCTCTCATCTTTTTATGTGCAGAAAGCAGACTGAGAAAGTTATACAAAAGGCTTACTTTCTAATGGACTTTTTTAGAAATTAATGAAGAGGGGGATGTAAATAAATTTCTTTCCAGTGGGCAGATTCAAGAGCTCTGGGAAACAATGAACTGAGGAGTAGGGAAGAATCAAAGCTTAAAAAAGGAAATATTTTCCCTTCCAGGAGTTGGAGGACTTGACAATGTTTACCCCCAAGAGACACCAGAACTTCTATGGACTAATGACTGCTAAGTGCTTTCTATTCATCCCCTTTATGAACATGAGTTTGTTCCATGGTTATACTGTTTCTATTTCATCATTGTCTTTTTAGTTTATACTGTATTAGGAAGTGTTATATCAGACCTGATGTAGATTCCATGATTCTGTACTCTGAGCTTGATCTTTAATTGGATGAGACTTTGGTATCCTGAGTTATGGTATGTTACGTATATTTTGAATCTAGGAATAATTGCTATCAGAGAGTGGACTATAGTGGATTGCATAAGTAGCCCTGATTTTTCACCAATAGCTGTATCCATTCTCTTCATTATATAAGTTATTATTGCTCTCTTACTCTGATTTCTTGATGGGTTAGGTAATTTGCTTTGGTCGATAGGATGTTAGCAGACATGATGTAAGCAGAGACTTGAAATAGTACTCTGATAGTTGTGTCTTCATTCCTGGACCTCTGCCACAACCACACCCAAGCTAGCCAGCAGGAAGAAAGAAGACACATGGAACAAAGATGAGATCCCCGAGTTATGCCATCTGTGGTCAATTTAAACCAGCTGATGTCAGCCAACCATATAAATCAACCTATAATTGACTGTAAATGGGTGCATATGCCAAAAAGCCCACCCATGCTCACAGCTAAACCCCACGAATTCATGAACCAAGTAAATAATTATTATTTTATGCTACTAATGTTTTGAGTTATTTGTGATGCAACAGTATTATAGCAATAGATAACAAATACAATCATTTACTTAAATGTTGTAATTTTTATCACAAGTACAATTTGTCTAAATAGATTTGAGATTAGATGAGATGGACTGATGGTAGCAGAATTATAAGTGATTATTACAGATTAGTTTATCCACTAAAGCACTCATTATGAGTAGGGTATTAGTTGTATTGTTATCTCTTGGGTGAAGTATAAATGGGTTAATATAGGTTCTACTATACTTTTACTATTTAATATTTACAATTGTTTATTGAATGAGAGACTAGAATTCCATTGTATAAAGACAGAACTGATGCTCTGAGAGGATAAGTATCAGGCATAATGCCAAATTGTCATTAGCCAAAAGAACCAGAACAGCAAAACATATGACTCCAAAGTCTATATATTTTTTATCACTACATTATGTTGATTTCTTATTTGAAATATTTAGTTCCTTCGAATTGTCTACAAATGTCAGTTGGTTTGGGAATTTCTGATGTTTTTGTTTGTTGGTCGGTGTGCTTTTGCCTATTTCAAAAAGGATGCATTCATTCCAAATATTTGGCTTATTCAGAAAACAATTTTGTCACATACTTGATATTGTTCATCCAGAACCTCCTCAGATCATCTTTATATTGAGGTTCCAGATCATATATCAGACTTAATGTTAAAGGGAAAACTGAGGTAAAGGGAAAAGAAGAGTAAATGAAGGAGGTGGGGTTGGAAGGTAAAGAACTGCAGTCAAAGCTAGAAACAAAAACTGCATGAGTGGTATGTTCATATGTCTAACAACTAACAGGCAATTGGGCTCACATATAGTAATTTCCCAAACAATATTCTAGTTTTACCATTTACTATCAAGATACACACACATACACATTCACATATACACATATACACTCATGTAAACTACATAGTCCTTATTTAGTAGGGAAGCGAATTCTGTATTTAATTTATGCTGTTTAACACGGAATTGCAATGAAACAAAATGAATTTAGAAAAATTATCTCTCACTGTCGTAATGCAAACGAAAACATTCTTATTGAGAACCTAAATGTGGGTGGCTGTTAATGAAAATTGTGACACAGTATTCAATTTTTATAGCACTGTTCATGCCACTAGAAAAGAGGCTTAGCAAAATGCTTCTTTGTTTTCCATGAGATTAGTACTGAACTTTGGCCGGTTACAAAAGAAATGGGGTGGGTTGTTAAGGATTCATATTAGGTTGGTGCGAAATTGCTATTTAAAAGGTTAAAAATTGCAAAAAAAACCAAAAAAAAACAAATGCAATTACCTTTGTACCAACCTAATACAAATCCAGATTCCTTTTTTGACGTTATTTTATTTCCCACAGCCTCATAAACAAGAAATACCAAATTTTTAGCTTGCTCACCACTCCTACCTAACCCGCAAGGTAACTCATTACTTGTTGAGGAAATACATCACTAGTAAAAATTTAAATATGGCATTAAATATGACATCAAAATTTATTCCTATATGCTTTGCACAAATGGCTACTTGATTCATGTAGGCAAGTGACTGTATCTAAAATGAATTTGATGGGATATTTCAGAAAATACTGCTGTATAGGCTCATTTTTAAAATATAGATGGGCAGAGAAATAGACTCACACATACACAGAATATACTTTTTATCATTGTAGTCACTATAATTTTACTATGACATAATTTTCACACAGTGTGCACATCTGAAAAAAGCATGTAATCATGTTATAACCATGTTATAAAATAGGGAATAGTGGACCTGTTGTATATATGTTTAGGTATTATTTGAATATTGGCAAATCAGTAAGACTTCCCTAAAAAAAAAAAAATGCTCATTTCTTGCTTTTATTTTTAATAGGCCTGGCAATTATTCAGCTGAACTGCCCTTATTTTCAGTTAATTACAGGGTCAATTTCCATAGATTTTTCTGGAACTACTTTAAAGTATAATTAAACAGGCAAACATTTTTGTTGTATTTAATTATGTTTCTTGTGATAGAATTGATATATTGTGAAGTTTAATCTTAATATGACATAAAGATAGGTACTATAAAAAGTTTGAGAAATATACAAAAGTTTCTATATTCACTTTCATCAAGCTATCACCCAGACTACTGCTGAAAATATTAATTGGGCAAAAAATAAAAATGTGTACAAATAGATGTTCAGCAAAATGACTGAAATAAATTATAGCAAAGCCAAATTAATTAGAAGTCAGCGTGTTGGTGTGATTCATTTTTTTTATAAATTTTATAGAATTTTATAAAAGGTTTACAAAACAAGTTATAAGAAAAATCACATTGTGGTCTTAGATTCTATTTCTATCAAAATGGTGGAAATTTATAAAACTATAATTGAAATTCCACCCCATCTTAAGAAAAGTTTCTACTACTTGATTCATATTAGTAACATTCCTTTCTATGAATTAATTTTATTACTACTCTGAAAAGCAAATGCAACAGGAATATTATGTACCTCATAATAATTCACTTGTATCTACTGGAAAATGTCAATTGTTTCGTATCAACAATGTGCAAATATATGCTGAAATACAGTTATAGTATTAATGAGAATTGCTTGGTATGATTCTGCCCTGAGACCTCTAGTGAAAATGATGTTTTTCTTTAGATCAATACTTGCTGCATTTCCTGCCATTTTTTTGGCAGAATTTTCATGCACTTATTGTGAGGCTATATGACATAAGGTAAAATGCACCATTTGAAGAGTTGATTATTTTTCTCAGTGAACTTTATAAATATTGTCATATGACTCATTATATTCTAGTCACTACGTTGGTTTATATGGTTTTTAAAAAGGTAGAAATTCTGCCCTCAAAAAGCTAAAATAAAATAAATGAAGGAAAATGTTTATACAATGATACTTCCATATTATGCTTCATTGGAGGAATACACAGATTTGAGAGAGTGAAAAGATAAGACACTTGAGACAGTTAAGGACCAGCACAAGATGGGGAGCAGAACAGGAGAAAATGCACACTATGGTCGTATTCTGGAGTTGGAAAGCTTATGTCACCTACTTCAAGACTTAGCTTGCTGTTCCCATGGATGATGGTAATGTATGGAAAGGACTTTCTTTCCCATATAAACCCCAATGGTTTCCAAACAGTTAATAAGGAAGTTGTAATTTGAAAAAGCTTAAAATGCTTTTGAACATATATAATGCCCTTGATATTCTGAATTAGGTGTATTCTAAATGCTTCTATGAGTAAGGACTGTCTGATTTCACATATAGAAATGTCAACACACACACACACACACACACACACACACACACACACACACATTAACTTTAACCTAGAGAACATAATAAAAAATTGTCCTATTCAGTTTTTTTAAGAGTTTTTTGAACTCTTCAAATGGTGCATTTTACCTTATGTCATAGCCTCACAATAAGTGCATGAAGATTTTGCCAAAGAAATAGCAGGAAGTGCAGTAAGTATTGACCTAAAGAAAAAAAAAATCATTTTCATTAGAGATCTAACGGCAGAATCATACCAAACAATTCTCATTAGCATTATAACTGTATTTCAGTTAAGACTGTTTGCCCCAAACTGGTTTTTTTCTTTTTTTTTTTTAGGGACATTTTCTCTCAGAGCTAGAGATAATAGCACACTGGGGTGGCTTGCTCACTAACACTGCACACGTGCTCAGTAGACTCCACTCCCAATATTACACACATTTTAGAAGTGGGGCAAATTAATCATTGAAAGAACTTCCTTAAGATTACTCAGTGAGTGAGAACTCAGGTACTAGCTGATATTTAATTAACTAATTAGTTTCCAGTATACAGAAACCTTTTGAAATCTTACACTTTTTCAAATTTAAAATAATTTTTTTTTTCCCAGTGATTATTAAACAAGAAGTTTTTCAACATATGGGAATATCAACAGACTTAATGTTTACAGATGCTTTCACTGTTGACCTATTTGGGAAATGTTTAGGAAGTTTCTTTAATTTCTTTGAAAAACATTGTGGCCTCATACTGACAACTTCAGAGTACGTTATTATACAACAGTAACATTTTTAAAATTTAAGTCAATTGTTTGATAGCTACTAATTTTAAAGAACAAGCCCTTCACTTTATTGTGTTTTAGGACCAACTACATGTTTAAGGATACAAACTTGCAACAAGTGTAAATAAGTCCGAGGATCTAATAATATAGTGAATATAGACAACGATATTTTATTGTGATTATCAAACTTGGTAAGAGGATAGATCTTAATTATTCCAACTACAAAAAATAAATTATAATAGAGTTGCTAATTATTGCTACAATGGCAATCATATTACAATACAGAAATATAATACATCAACATGTTGTACACCTTAAATTTATACATTGTTATATGTCAAATGCATTTCAATTTAAAAAAAGATCAACCAGATTCCTGAGGATTATAGCTCATGGTAAAATGTATAATTCTGATAAACGAAGTGAAGCACTATAACTTATGTAGACTCATACAATTTTAGTGCAAAAGATGACTAATTTTTAATATATAAATATTCATATTACAGACAGGGGAATAGATTCAGAGAAGCGTATTTTTGCACATGAATTGCTATGTATTACAGAGAATCATGCTGTTTCTATATTTGGTTTAAACAGGCTGAAGAATATATTTGAAAACACTAGTTTCTGATAAGAAAGAGAGGTATATAATCCAACCAATTTGACAAATAGTATTGCATAATAAAATGAAAATTAATGATTCAAAGTAAAAAAGGTATTACTGTAAGTTTCCATTTGCAGTGTTAATTTTACCCTAGATAGCATAATAAAAACAAACAAAAAAACTAATTCAGTTTATCATTTTATGAAGACCATTTTACCCTGATGCTGTTAAAAACAAATTTTAAAAATAAAAGATAAAATGTATAGTCCTCATATAAACAACTCTGATATCAGGAAAATATCTCATCTTGTATAAGTTTTATATCATGTTTCACCTTGAGAGTGGATTCATACAAAAAGATAAAGCAATATCTGCTCAAATTGTTGTGTTTCCATGGGCTCTCACAATAAAATATTTCACTGTAGTTATGTTGTTTTACTTATTAGCATAATTCAAGTGTGTTCCCAACTTCTCCACCTCAAAGGAAAGTCCTTTATGCTTGAAAGAGGGAACACTGCTGTGGATATAGCACAGCACGTTACACTGTATCTCGTGACCTGCCTGCCTTAAGGGAGCTGTTTTCATCCAAGCCTCCCCATCAGAAAAAGTACTCTCCTTTTCAACACCGTGTGGTTGCTCCCACAGTCTGTTCCTTTCAGGGTGGGTGGATGGAGTGGAGGTTTTCTGAAGAAGGGGGTTTTCTGCTGGCCTGGAGCATCTGATGTCTTTTTACTTTTTTCTTCTCATTTTTTCTCTGAAGTTTATCCTGGCTCCCTTTCCCCACTTCAGTAAAGTTAATACCGATTTTTCTATTTTGCTCAAAATCTACACTTGTTGGTGTTATATACCTCTCATTGTATTGAAATTAATTATTGGTATAAGCTTGTCAATTAGAATTTGTTCATAACTTAAGTATACCCATAATGTCCAGTAGCTTTATTTAGCTTGATTACTATTCCAGAATATAATCTGGAAGGTGATACTTTTAAATACCTGGTATATTACCAAAAGATATCAATCTGTCTTCAATCAAATATAGTTTCTTTAAAAAGTGTGACAATACTTCATAGGCCTTCAGTTTTCCAAAAAGGGGAAATTTAGTTCATTATGTATAGCAAAGATAGGGCCTAGCAAGTATACAATTAATGTTTGTAATTTCATTTGAATTGATTTAGAATAGTCTTCTCCTTTTTTATTATACTTACATTTTACACTAAAAATAAATAAATACATAAATATATATATATATATATATATATATATATATATATATATATATATACCAGCCTCACTTATTTTACTGAGTTAATTATGTAAATGCTACAGACATTACAATTATTACCCTCACTCCACCATGTTCTACTGAGTCTGTCAATGCCTTTCTCATCTTTGTGCCCTCTGCCTTGCCTGTTAATTATGGAAATCAAGGTTTATATATTTGGTATATTTTAGCAGCATGAATAAAACTTAAGTTTCTTCTAAAAAGGCTAATGATTAATAATATCTGATTCTTTGGGCTAACATAATCAAAACAAACAGAAAAATATTTCAGAAAATATGCACACAAATTTAATACATCACTGTCCTATCTTAAATATGATGCTACAAATATTTCTGTATTAAATTTTAAAAAACAGAGATAAAATGTCAATAATTTTAATGGTATTTAGAGTGACAAATTTACTCATTAACTCTATAAGACAAAAGTAATGTAGGGAAAAGGAGAGGTTTATTAGGGAAAGGAAAAAAATTTAAAAATAAATGTAAAAAACCCGGAAAATAAAGTGTTTTTTGTCAGATATTTCTGTTTGCTTAAAGAAGGAAACTATATTTCTACCAGTAGAAATCAGCTTAAGATGCAATGATAAATGGCATGCAATTTCCAACAAGCACTTATAATGAGAGTGACCTATAGTGTTCATGACCTATTCCCTTAGCAGAAGAGACACCCACAATATCGTTCACAATCTCTGTAGTAATGGCTAGAAAAAGACAATAGAATAGAAGTCATAAGGCAGAATTCTTATCCAACACAAGTTAAATTACAACTTCTCTGAAGTAAGAGACTAAGACTTATATCATCTTTTATTTTAGTGGAATTCATTCCATCCCTTGCTCTCAGTAAGCATTCAAACAAGTTGATTACTTAATGGATACCAGAGCAATGGGAACTTTATTTCTAAAAAAATAATAATAATGATAATAACAATACAATAATTTGAATGGCTTCATCATTTTAAAGATAATTCACCAATTCATATATATTCTCACATGGAGAGGGCACATGATGTTATAGGCATAGTTAAAATAATCATTAACAGATACGTGCTCAGATACTAATTTTATCAATAATTTGTCCATAAACAGTTCTCTTAAATTGTCTTGGCATAATTGCTTTTGTGTGTGTGGGGGGGAAATAGAGGTTAAATGAGATAAATTGCACGATCTTTCAAATTTCATCAATCTATCTATATCTTAAGAAAATATTTATATTGAAAATCATACCGTCCATTGCAATGAATTTATTACATACACGTATTATGTACCTACATTCTAAACATGCTGATGGCAGCTGCATTTGTTTTCTGTTGCTGCACAACACATTACCATAAACTTAGTGGCATAAAACAGTGCACACTTATTATCTCAAACTTTCCAAGTGAAAATTTTCATAAAATTTTCTAATTTGCTCATAGTCTCACAGAGCTGAAATCAAGGTGTTTGCTGGGCTATGTTCTTATCTGGACACTCAACTAGGGAAGGGTCCATTTCTAAGCTCTCTCAAGTTGCTAGCAAAATGCCTTTCCTGTGGCTTTGGAATTCGGTTAGCTTCTTCAAAGCCAGCACTACAGAGGGAAAGTCTCCGATTCTTTTAGTCTCTGACTTCAGGAAAGGCTCAGACCCTCTTATGGGCTCACCTGACAATATCAGGCCCATCCAGGAAATTTTCCGTTTTGACTGACTCAGTCAATTGATTAAAAGTCCATCATAATTACATGTGCAAAATCCCTTTACCCATAACAACATAATCCCAGGGGGTTATTACCATCACCCTTGGCATATTTTATTTATTAGATGCAGATCACAGGTCTCATCCATACACTAGGGAAAGAAAATGCACAGAGACATGAATACTGGGGGGCAGGAACCATAGGGGCCTCTTTAGAGTATGCCCATCATACCAGCCCTATAAGAACTATGCTAAAAAATATGAGTAAGACAATACACTTGGAAAAAAAATGAGTAAGACAATACACATTTCCAAGAGTTTATAATCTAGTTGGCGACACAAATAAGCATACATACAGATTCATAGGATGAACCATGATAGAGGGAATATGAATAAGTAGTTCCATTCTAACTGGAAACAGAAGTGAGTAGGAAGGTAATGAAGGGTTCTCAGAAAAGGGAACACTTTGAAGTCTTGCTCACAGACATAATAGGCATGTAGATTTAAGGAGTAAATCAAGAATCTTTAAGATATGTAAGATGGCATGTCATCGTGTATTGGGAAAACCATACGTAGTTCCTCCCCCGAGGTGTGGTTTCCATTTCGTCAGTTTCAGTTCCCCACATTCAACTGCCATCCAAAAATATTGAATGGAAAATTCCAGAAATAAACAATTTATAAGTTTTAAATTGGATGCCAGTCTGAGAATATGATGAAATTTCATGACATTCCGCTCTGTTCTGCCTGGGACACGAATCACCCTTTTGTCTAGCATATCCACGCTGTATACACTAACTGCCCGTTAGTGACTTAGTAGCCATCTTGGTTATCAGATAAACTGGCATGGTATTACAGTGCTTGCATTCAAGTATCTCTTATTTTACAAAAATTATGGAATACGATCCTCGAATGGAATGCAGCTGTAAACTCACCCATGTATCAACAAAGGATGACAACCTCTGTAACAACTTTGATGAGTTAAAAAGAAAGAGACAGCTTTTAGTTACAATGTTCTTCCAAAAGGTTTTGGAAAAAACAAAACAAAACAGAACAAAAACAAACACAAAAAAACCCACCTTTAACTATAAAGAATCTCTAACCATTGGCATTGTTTGATCCTGATATCCAACCATTGACATTGTCATGGCCCCATGATCCAGAATCACCCAAAATGATCCTCTTTCTGACATATCATCAGGTCAATAGTAGCCTAAGGCTATGTCATTCACCTCATTTCATTCACCTCATTTCATCTCATCATGTAGGCATCTTATCATCTCACATCACCCCAAGAAGGAGGATGAGTGCAGTACAATAAAATATTTTGAAAAAGAGAGCATATTTACATAACTTTTATGACAGTATATTCTTATAATTGTTCTATTTTGTTATTAGTTGTTAATCTCTTACTGTAGCTAATTATAAATTAATTTTTTTCATAGGTATGTATGCGTAGGAGAAAAGCATAGAATATATAGGGTTTGGTATTATCTGAGGTTTGACAAGAAACTGGCAGTCTTAGAACCTATTTCCCATGAAAAAAGGGGGACTACAATCATTCTTTCACTAGTGTAGTGATTATGCTGAAACCTGTACAATATGTGTGCAATACACAAATCAGGGTGTGTAGCATTTTCAGTACAATGAATTCTGTGATTCCCTTATCTACACTTTTTGTACTGAGACACTCCTTACCGAGGCTGCCAGGACTTTGGGCTTCTGACAACTCAAAGTTGAATCTCTCTAATGAAATTCTTTTTAGCCAAAAGGATTTATTTCTACCAAGCTTATATCCTGTTGCATGTAGCAACTCACATCCAATGACTGGATGACAGGGTACAAAGATCCTTCTTTCAATTCAGCCCATATCATCTGACAGGATACGTGTGACATATTGTTTAAAAGATGCTCCCTGGTAATGTGACTTTACTACAAATCTCACCAAGACGTGGCATCTATTCTGCATCTCACTAAATAAGGGATGGCTTTGTCACAGGCTTTGACTAAGAATATGGCAGAAGGGATATCCTTGTACTTCCAAAAGCCACACATCAAGAGGTCTTGCAACTTATGATTTCACCCCCTTGGAACATCATACCAAGACTACCATGTTATAAAGAAGCCTGGTATGAAAGATCTTGTGGAGAGAGAGCAAGGGACCTAGCGGCCCCAGCTTTTCCAATCTACCTATCAGCTGAAAGAAGTTGCATGAATGTGCTCAGACAAAAGCAGGAGAGGAAGCATTCAGGCGACCCATAGAATCAAGAGAAACATGATATCATTTTTATTTATGCAACTATATTTTGGAGTCATTTATTAGATGGCAATAGATAACATAAATGTGTGTTAATAGTACTAAAATATGTGGCATTGGCTGTGGGACAGGGCAGTGGGTGGAGATTAGAAGGGTGATAAGAAAAAAAACCTGTTATTGGAGGCTAAAAAAAGCCATTACATGAGGCTGGAGAAAGGGTAATCCATGTTTACATGGGGTTAGAACAAATAGCAAGATAACTGTCTGCAAGTAACTTGGTAGTTTGAAAATGTGCCTAAAAAATTACAGACCTGACTAAGAAGATTTCTATAGGAAACTTTGAAATAGCTAGGTTTTGTTTGTTTTGGTTTAATTTATTCAGCTCTGTATTTATAAAAAGAAAATGATTCATTTTGTACAACAACAAAAATAGAAAGAACATATAAAGGAGACAGACATGCTGGATTGGAAAATAAAATTCTTATTTGCTATTTTTCAGTCACCAAATCATACTTAAACTAAATTGAAAGTTGGAAAATCAGGGACAGAGAACTAGGGAAGAGACGTATAGATGGACATATAATGAGAAAATCATTGTTTTCCATGAGTGTTATGGAAAAGACACTGACAATCAAGTGGGCAGAATGAATGATACATGCAAGTGACATCTGCCAACACCCAATGCTGGAACAATGGGTTTTTGAATGGAACAGCCATGGTGGCAGGGATGGAAGCTATGTATAAACCCAACAGCATGGGCTTCTACTCACCACAGCTCCTCCAGTTAATACTTCGGCCAGCAACTGTCACCTAGGCTGTACCTCTAATATGACATTATCTATTGTGGGAATCAATTATCCATATGGCGGAAAAAGCAACAAGTTCACCTTGACTAGAACTGAGCTTTTCTGTCTAGGGATTTGCCTTTCCTGATTGCAGATCTCAATAAATAACACTATCTGAAAAGCCTGAGGATTTGCTCCAATAGTCCTAGATTCTACATAATACTGTAACAAACCAGGGTACCCATATTCCCAGCAAAGTATACAGAAAATACGGCACATAATCATAAAATTCATTTGTCTTATAACATCCTGCATGAATCAGAAGCTACTAGCCTGATAGAATGATGGAACAACTTTTAAAT
The DNA here is from genome assembly GCF_057876585.1 of Rhinolophus sinicus. Classification (NCBI taxonomy): domain Eukaryota; kingdom Metazoa; phylum Chordata; class Mammalia; order Chiroptera; family Rhinolophidae; genus Rhinolophus; species Rhinolophus sinicus. Next base: position 37,740,285 of record NC_142515.1, read on the forward strand.
ATCCAGTTGGAATAGAAGACTGGAGATGACACCCTAGAAGGATAAAGTGCCACTCTCCATCATATACCCTAGAACAATGGCCATCACATGGTGTTCATATCAGCACACAGAATACCTAGCCGAGTCCAGTAATGAAGGGCAGCAGTAGGAGTGGGATGTCTACCATCACTCCCAGTGTGTACTTAGTGCAATTGTACTTCTCCTACTCAAGAGTCAGTGTCTAGATGTCCAGAGGAGACACCATTATAACAGGGGTACAGTAAGTGTCCCATGAAGCTGTAGTCACTTCCATTTAATTACTTTGTATTGTGCCAAGAGACCAGCAAGAACATAAGGAGGAGATAAGGCTGTTGATAAATAGTGGGGACATTTGGCTGTGTACAGAAGGGTAACTTTTGACAGTACCCTCACTAATTTTGAAGATTGAAAGTTAATGGAGATCAGGAATTTAGACTCCTTAGGGGTTATGGGATAAGACATTATACAAGCAGCCAAACTAGCTGAGGATGAAGGGCATCTAGAATGAGTATTAGAGAAGGAACATGATAAATATCAGTTGCAGCTTCTGGGGCTTTATTTTGACTTACTTTCCACTTACAAGCTTTTCCAAGATAAAGACCAATCAGAATTATAGCAAAGCTTTTCCCCATTTGGATGCATTTATTAGATAAAGCTAGTTGATCAAAGCTGAACAAATGGTAGACTAAAGCAGATGCTGTTCTGTGTTATCCATTTCCCCTGCAGAAGGGAGGCATTCATTGTGGGCAGCAGCTGCTGTTCCTCACAGTTTAGCCCCTCTCAAAAATTGCTCTGAGAGGAAAGGAGTTACCTCGTTCAAGGTTACCACATGCTCTCCATTGTAGTCAACATTCAATGATGATCAATGTGATAGCAGAATGCCTAGGTCCCCTCGCCTCAATCCAGGGCATCTCAGAAAGCCATTCAAGTTCAGAACTTGCCCTGGGATCAGCCAAGACATCTACTGCAAATGAATCGCAGTAGTTCAACACTCCTTCTGCTCAGTCCTGGTTTCATTGATGTTTTATCAACTTTTGGTTAAAGATCCATCCCAATAAATTTCTGCATGCAAATCTCTGTTGCAGATTTGATTCTAGGGAACCCAATTGTCCCTGGAAGGTTTTATACTCCACATTATTAAAGTTTTAACTTCAACAGTGAGGACCTCTTTCTTTGCTTGGGAGTGGTGATGATATAATCTGAACTATGGAGCTGTAAAGAAGTGGCCTGGCACATTATCCCCTTTGTGGGGGATAATAAAGCTTCATCTTTCATGCTTTATTTTCTCTTGCTAAACTTTTTCTTTCAGTACCCTTATTCAGGGCATCTGGGAGAAAATATGGCCTATTATACAGTCCCTTTGACTGTTGAAATGGGATAAGTCACCTTATCACTGTCTCTAAATTAGAGATTCACTGTCAAGGGGTTACTTCTGTACCAAGGTCACTGGCTAGAGAACACGTTTTGTAGTTGCTCTTTGGAACAATGTGGGTGAAGTGGATAACTGATGGATAGGGAGCCCCAGAAACAGTGCATATGAGAGGATGGTCTCACGAGTGTAGCTACGTAGAGTTGTGAACATTTCTCTTTGAATGAGCAGATGGTAGACTATGGTCAATACAAATATATATGTGTGTGTGTGTGTGTGTGTGTGTGTGTGTGTGTGTAGATAGATAGATAGATAGATAGATAGATAGATAGATGATAGATAAGTAGATAGAGAGATAGAGAGAGATAGAAATAGAGATAGAGACAGAGACAGAGACAGAGACAGAGATAGAGATAGAGATAGATATAGATGGTCTGTACAACCTGTCAAGAGAAATGACTTCCCATTTTTGATAAATCAGGCAAACTAAAAAATAATAATTAATTGGGCTACAGTAATGCACTTATTCCAATTGTACTTGAGAAATAATGAAAAACGTACAGTGACTAAAAATTCACATAAATATTTAAAGAAAATTCAAAAATAAGCTCCTGGGTAAAAACAAACAAACAAAAAACATTCATTTTAAATGGCAGACTATAAATGTCATATTTTCCATGAACAAATGCTGTTACTGTTCACCATTTCTTGAATAGCTTAAACTGAAATGGCAACTTCCTATGAGCATTTTAATGCAGCCAGTGATTCTGTGATTGATAGATGTTGCGTGCTATGTGAAAGGAGTGAGGTGCGTTTTGAAAGTTTGACTGTGATTGAGACATCTTTAACATATCGGTCAGCTTGACTAAAATTTTACCTAGGCTTCTTCCTCTCAGCCCAGACCTTCCTTTTCTTAGAGAATTTATTTACTTTAGAAAAATTTGGTCAATTCTTTCTCTCCCACTTTAAGTAAATTTTTTTTCAGGAAAAGTTTATTGGAGTGACAATTATTAGTAAAGTTACATAGGTTTCAGGTGTACAATTCTGTAATACATCATCTAGATATCACATTGTGTGTTCATTACCGAGAATCTTATTAAAAGTTCTTGCCAGTTGTAAAACCTAGGAATGTGTCAAGGAGCTGGGAGTTGTCCTTTTGAAACTTACTCATCAAGGAAGATCGAGCCCCTATCTTTCAATCTCTACGGAAGAGTAGAAGTCTAACTTTGGTGGTCAACTTGCACTAAGTTGTAAAAGTACCTGCTGTCATGAAGATAGGAGAAAGTTTATTTTCTTTAAGATAAGGCCAATGAGCACACACAGATGACCTATGATCTCCCCTCTTCCGCTTTAGAAAACCCTTTTGGCACTTGTTTCAGCAAAATTGAACTCAAACTGAGTTCTTGCCCCACTTCCCTATTGTAAGAGCCTTGAACAAAATCTTCTTTGCTGGTTTAAATTTATCTAGTGCATTTTTGTTTTGTTTTGTTTTGTTTTTAGTTTGACAACAGCATCAGATCATACCTGAAAAAAGTATGTTGAAATACTGCAATATCAATTCTTATATAAATCAGAAAATTGGCACGTGTGTTTTACATCAGCTAGTGGCTTAACAATACCTAATTGTACAACATTTCTTGCCTTCACGACTGATTACTGGGTAGCACATTTGAGACATACCTGAAATTAGAGCTTCATTCAAAGAAGCAAAAAGGCTCTCCAAGAGAACATGTATCTCAATAATCACACAGGATCAGTGTTTGAAAATGCAAACAGTGCCAAACACAGTGACTCTCCAAATTGTGGTGAGTATAGATTGTGAACTTCTTGATTAAAATGTCACTAAACATCTAGTGAAATTATTACAGGGTCCCAACTATTTGCCTAGTTTAAATTGTTCTTATCCATGTTTGCGGTATTATCTTTCACAATCAGAGTGTGCAAGTGGTCGAACTGAGATGTTCCACGACACCATGGGCTGGATCATAGAATGGTATATTTCCTTTGTTTTACATCGGTCAGAGAAGTTATTGATAAACTCTAAACATTGTGGATTTTTCTTTATGACTTTCTGTATATTGATGAGTTTAACTGAATTAATTCAGAAAAAAAAAAAAAAAAAAAAGCTGAATACTCTTTATATCTGTAGCCTGAACTTACTTGATAGTTTTGACATGTCAAATGTTTGGAAAGAGATCATGCGGTTGCCCTTAAACTTCAGGAATTCACAGGTGCCTGGAGAGTAAAATCAAGTTGTAGATGCCCTTCCCCACCACACTACATGCCCACAAAATACAAAGGGATTGAAATTGCTCTTACAGCCCCACTTTTAACCCAGAAAAGACTCCTCATACAAGCCCCTTTGTGAATTGGTATGGATTGTGAGATTGAGCAAAACGAGATAACTTTTTAGATTTTAGTAAATCTCAGAATTAGGACTGAGAACCTGGCTCCTGATTCCTAAAATGTGCACTTTCTAATACCTCACCATCAGCAATTAGATTAAATATCAACTTTCTTAGTTTAAAATTCTCACAGAGCTCCAGGATTGATAGGATTTAATTTAAATTGACAGGGTCAGAGCCTTGGAATGAAACTATTTTCAGCATTTGTTTCTCTTGTCCAGAGCCCTAACTGTGCATGGGTTCTCCTCAAATGATGTTTCCTATATTTTCTTGATCATTTTGGTTTTCTACTCTGAGCACCACAGTTCCATTTTCCTGGGTCTATGTGAGATTCGAATTAGGTGTCCAATAATGCAAAGCAGATGGATACAAGTTAAAACTATTTTCAACAATCAGCATTATATATTTAGAAATGTATAGATTTAGAGGAAAAATAATTTAGAGTTTAAGAAGAATCAAGCTGAGGTAGGAGGAGGTGGGAAAGCCTTCTTGGTATTACTTAGATTGCAATATTTGAAAGCTATTCTTGCTCTCTTTAAAATATGACTTTTGGAAGTAGCTTTAAATGACTAGCACAGCAGATTTGATTAGCCTCTCCTCTGCTCTTCCAAGAGACAAGTTCTGCTTTGATTTTTTAAGAAGCTGTTGCAAAGCACTAGCCTTTTGCTTTCCATGTTTAATTTCAATCCTTCAAATGTTTTATTAATTTGTGATCATTACATGTGATCAATAAGAGAATCTAACAGCAAAGAAAAAAACACACATATTCTTTATTAATGTCTATTTTCTGTTCTCCCCTTTGAAATGAGTCCAATATGCTAAGAAAGACCATGCATGCACAGCTCCAAGACTTTGATCTGACATTTATGCAATCAATGTTGAATTAATAAAGCAGGTGGGTGAGAACCAGAAGAACAAATGTTCCAACTACCTGAATTTGGTCCTTATACTTTTTGACCTAGGATTATAAGCTATTACATTTGCATTGGATTTCAATTTTTTTAAATATTAATAATAGAGCAAAATAACCCAAACACTACAATTATGTATTAGAAATTATATCTTCTGAGGAATTCAAGTTTATCATACAAGGAAATTTCATTTATTTCAGCAAATAAAAATAGCTGCATTTGAAAAAAAAAATGGCATCTTTGATTAACACCATTTCCCTAAAGTATTATGTAGGGTAAAACTAAAGATGCATGTCCACTTGGATATTTTAAATAAAAAAGTAGCACAGCGCCTGAATTCATTTCCATTTTAGAGCCTAATCTACATAGAATTAAGACCCAGGCAAGATTTATAAGCAGGTAGGCCAGTCTTTGATGCTTTTTAGAGTACAGATATTTAATTAGGACTTCTCTAAAATTAACTGTTTATCCAGAGAGGTGCAGGGTCATAGTCTACATTTTGTAACACATAGTCAAGGTAACAAATGAAGAAAACTGAATTAGAACTCTAAATTTAGGAGGCTAAACTTGTTTTTTGTTAGGTCAGTAGCCATAAAAACAACATATTTTAAAAACTAAATATTCCAGTTACTATGGCTAATAACAAAACACTCCAAATGTTAGTATCCTAAAACACCAATAATGTAATTTGCTCATGAATCTGTAGTTTGAGAAGTATTTGGCATGCACAGTTTGCCTATGTTCTGCAGAAAATCAGATGGAGTGGCACAAAAGCAGAGCATAAAGTCGTCTGAAAGCGTACTTACCACATGTCTGAGAGTTGATGTGGGGATGGTCCAAACAGCTAGGGACTGGAAAAACAGGGGCTTTTTGGACAGCTCCATTTTTATGTGTTCTCTCCATGTGGTATCTCTATCATGGGAGATTCAGGGAGCATGACTTCTTACATGTTGGTTGAGGGATCCCAGTCGGCTTGTTCTGAGAGAGAGAAAGAGAGAGGGAAGTCAGGTAGCATTAGTTTTGCTGTACTATGTTGGTCAACACAGTCACACAGGTTTGTCTGAGGGTAAACAACTTAGCTATCCAGGTTTCATTGAAGGAATGCTAATGTCATATTACAAGAAGACCATTTAGGATGGGAGGCATATTGGTACAGCCGTCTTCGAAAAATACAATCTCTCCATAAATGATTAAGCCCACTTGTTTCAGCTTTAAGAAACTCATTTTTACAACTAGGTTTAACATGCCAATGTCTGGTTTGGAGGCTTTATGGGAATTAAAAGAAAGAAATGATTACTGATCCTTTAGCAAATACCACGTGCTACAATGAATATATTATGTGGCGCATCTGATGATATCTTCCCGCTTTATGGAATAGTTACTACCATTTTTGTTTTCCACATTGGAAAATAAAGATTTAATAAGATAGATAATTTTCCACAGGTATATAATGGATGCACACATTGAATTCATATTTGACTGCTGAGTAATTACCCTTAACAGCTCTGCTACACCATCCTGGCTCCCATTTCAGAGACACAGATTTCAGAAATAAGTTGATTTACACATGATCACACAGCTCTGTGGTTGTTGACCTCAGATGAGTGTCTAAGATTCCAGAATCACTGCCCACACCAGGCTGTTTTTAATAAGTAAAGCAGAAGTAAGAAACCCTGACAGTTCCCTTGCAAGAACTTTTTGGAAGGTGACATAATATTTAAATGGATCAGAGTAGGGCCAGAGTTTACTCTGGATAATAAGCTGGGCAGGCTGCCAAATCCTCAATGATCAATTCTCTTGATGGAAATGCTTACAAAATTGCTCTTATTACAGACATATAGAAACTGTGCCAATATGTGCTAATGCATCCCCGTTACCTCCAGGTGGTGCCCTCAGCCTTCAAGAAAGACCTCAGCTGACACCTCGCTGCCCCGCCCCCCACCCCCATTGCCCCCAACCAGTAAATAAAATCTCAGTGCTGGCTGTACACAAAACCCTTGTCCACTTTCATCCTTTTGACCTTTTTTCTGTCTCACTTCAGCTCTATGGGCCTTTTTGGTCCTTCTATAAAAACTGGATTTCAATAAAACAAAACGGAACCTTTTGTTGCAAATGATTATTTCAAAACTCATGTGGTATGGTAATGGATGTATATAACACATGAGTTTTCAAATAATCATTTACAATAAAAGATATAACCCATTTTTAAAAATAAAACACAAATTCTGAGTGCTAAATTGATTGGCTAAATATTATATAAGGACAGAGAAGATTTGAACTTGAGACTTTTGAACTAAAAAAAATAAAATGTTTTTACTCTCCAAGTTCACTCCTTTTGTGTAAAAAGAATATGTCTTGATTTCCCTGGAATAGATCTGATTCATACCTGTTGTCCTGGTGTCATTATTATTAGTGTGCTCTTCATCTCTCAAAAGTGTTTCAGTTTGAATGATAAAGTCATCTTCCCTTGGAGCCTCTGATAAACCAGACTCTAGCCTTTAAGTCTCCCCACCCCATTTCCCACAACAGTATTAATTTGAAACTTTTCTGATTGGGTGGAATTATTTTCTTACTGTAAAGAAATTCAGACATCACTGTGTAGGTGCACATGCATGCATATTTTCCTTCTTTAAGGATTTGTTAATGCAGAGGATGCCAAAAAAAGTATACACATTTTAAGAAAGGAAAACTGTATTAAAATTGTAATACTATACACTGATAACAAAAGACAAACACAAGTCACATTTGACTTCTGCAATTGCAAGAGGTACTCAAAGTGGTTACCATCAGAATCCAGACACATCTGATTATGGCGGAACTACTGCTTGAGCAACGTTGACCAAAAGTGTCCACTTGTATACATTTTTTTTGCACCCCGATATTTCCATGATCTTACAATCCAAAAAGATGGAGACAGACACACCCTGAGCCCCTCCTAGACCCAGTCTAACCTGTAAACAATCTCTATGTGGTCTTGATCTTAATCTTAAAGCACCTGACCCATCTGTTTTAGGTAGAATTTTTATTATTGCAAATCACAAAATTTTGGCTCAGCTTCACTTAAACCAACAAAGGAATTTAACTTATTACATAACTGAGATGCTCAAAAGAAGTGGTTTGGAGGGGCATCTTAGAAACTAGAGCCTCCAACAAACTCATTAACACTTTCTCTCTCTCTCTCTCTCTCTTTCTCTCTCTCTCCCTCCCTCCCTCCCTCCCTCCCTCCCTCCCTCCCTCCCTCCCTCCCTCCCTCCCTCCCTCCCTCCTTCCCCCCTTCTATCTCTAGCTCACTCTACTAGTTGCCTGCTCTTTCTTCAGGATGGCCTTCATTTTTCTAAAGAAGTCTCATTTACTATGGTGTCACACAGGTCTCAAGCAACTCCAGGCTTATGTTATACCAGTGAAACTCTATCAATAATACTACTAGCAAAAGGTCTGGAATGATTCTTAAGGAGATGATTTGGGTCATGATCATTTCTGAACTAATCATTCTGGTTAGGAGTAGAAAACATTCTAATTTGCTAGCCTTTTCATCATGTGTTCATCCATTGATCTATAAGTTGATATTATTTCTAACCCAAAGACCAGAGAGTGGGAGAATGATGCTTCCCTAAAGGAAATAAGGATGGTGAAGGGGAAATGGGTGCTGGAAAATTCAACATTCAGCTATGCACTATTCTGCTTCTTTACTCAAGTTAAAAAAAAAATAATAATTATATATATATATATATATATACATATATATATATATATATATATATATATACACACACACACACACACACACACACACACACATGTGTTAAGTGGTTAAGTGGGGTGGAGTTTAATTAAAAGTGTTATTTTTCCACAAACAAAACAAATTAACATCCATCATAGTCAGTTATATTTTAGAAAATTAATTAGGTATTTCTATGCATCCTCAGATTAATGGCTATGCCTTTTTTGTCCCGCTTGTTCTAAATACCTAGCACACGTCTCTCCAACTTTGGACACACTTGGCATTCTTTTTTGGATGTGATTGTGTCATTACTCGCTGCTTCTAAGCGTGGAGACTATGGTTAAGAAATACTCCTTCTCTCCTACGTTTTAGGGGATATATCTAGACCAGGCCTGTTTATATAGAGCTTCTCCTCATCCTTGTTTCACACTGTACTCTGCTCTACCCAATTCTTGCACAGTGCATCACCCATCATAGGTGAATAACAATCAGTATAAGCCTGTTTAATGGTACATATCTACTCTTAGACTTTAGCATGTCCTCTTAATAAAACAAGTTATTGAAAAGAGTATGTGTTATCCTAAGAGCAGTGTTTTATGTGACAGAAAAAATAATGGCACCTGGAATTCAGATGTATCTTTTCTGCTAAAGAAATTAAGGAAGAACTCAAATCAGCTTGCTTTATTTAAAATCAAAAAAAAAAAAAAAAAAAAAAATTGAGAGCCTCTATTTTGCCAGACTCATAGTATCTACAGTTAATTGTAAAGAGTCCATAGTCTCTGGAGCATAGTCTGCTTACTGAGGCAAATGGACAGAGAAAAGTAATTTATTCATGGCAGATGTTGTTAATCGGGGGTGAACATTAGAATCACATTGGGGACTTCATCAAAATATGCATGCCTAGGTGTGCTACCCAAAGATTGAGAAGGTCTGGAGTGAGACCTGAGTAGTACAGATTTATATATTTCTTCTCAAGTGATTTTTGGAAGGCATGCCTGGTAAAATCTGGATCTTATATTCAAAGGGTTTCCAGCCAGGATGGCTCCAAGATCCCATGAGCCCTTTCCAACCCCGCATCTTTGAGCAAGTAGTGAGGTGTCCTACTCAAACATGCCCTCCTTGAGTAATGCTTGGAACAGAGGTTAGGATGCATCAGAAAACATTTCATTCCATTTTATTTCCATTGTTTGCAGGTTGGTGGAAGCTGTCAGAGGTTCCAGAGGATGTATAGAATATTGGCTTTGTGGGGGATAAAATAGAAGAAACTGCAGATAAATAAAAGTGGTACTTAACTCTTCTCTATTTTGCTATGTTGAGAGTTAATTTCTGGAAGTAATTTTTGTTACAATTTTAAATTTGAATCTTATGTATTTCCCGAATGTTACTGCTATGGTTGTTTATATGTTAGGCAGGAGACTAGTGTGAAAAGTCATTAAAATATCACTAATGTCCAGGGAAGTTACAAACACCCTCCATAGGAAATCAGATCTCCTCCTTATCCTATTTCTCTTTTTTTTAAAGGAAAAATCTAATTCAGACAAATGAGAATTTATTAATTCATATAACTCAGAACAACCAATATTAAGGGAAACAATGTGCTCTTTCTGTTTTCATAACTCTAACTCCTTAACTCTGTATGAAGTGGGAGGAGGGGCTAAAATGGCCACAGTCAACTTCAAGTTTGCATTATTATAGTTTAGCAATAGCAGAGAAGAAAATCTCTTCCTTTCCCAATTCAGTATACATAAACCTGAACAATGGGTTCTGATCAGCCCTACTCGTGTCATACGCCCAGGCTTTGGGAGCGTTCACCATGGTCAATTGGTATGATACTGTGATTAGAAGCTTTACCAGAATTATTCGTAATGTAATAAGGAGAAGCAGATCCCCTAAAGGAGTGTGTGTGTGTGTGTATGTGTGTGTGTGTGTGTGTGTGTAAGAGTTCATACTAGAGTTGCTCCAGACAGAAGGAGAAAAACAGACGCTGAGCATAGTATATCAACAGATGCCCACTGCACTTACTCTGAGTACTAATTACTCAAACAAAGAATGTGCCTTCGCAGTGGGCTTAGTCCCAAAAGTTAGGATTCCTCAGCAAAAACTTTGTTCTCTGGGGCTGTGTGTTAGAAAGCCTCCGGAATTCACAGAAAAACATTGGCTTACTTTTATTTTTAAGAAAAGAGCTTATGGATAATAAATCAAAAAACAGAAATCTAACAATTTAGTAGTGGTAAGAGTATATCCACGGGGTTTGTTTTTATTAGTTTTCTATTTGTCACTAACATATCCCCAAATGGTGTTAGTGTTATCACTGTTTGTTTTTGATCTGAAATATATGGTGTAATGTTGTTATCATACTGCCCAGCTGTATCACAATAGTCCATTACCAGAATGGAAAGCCCTAGTAATGTAAGCTTCCTTCTCTTAATTTTTCTCTTCCTTCTCTTGCTCCATTTTTGACATCTGCCCTTTTCAATATAAACAAAAAATTTAATGTTTCTCGAATAGTAAGTAGAACACAGTGTCTGTCACATTTTTCTACTAAGGAACATGACACATAAGAATGAATTGCACCTTTATATTGTCTTATTTTAAAATCACTGATATCAGAATGAGTTTCACACTTGATAGCAAAAGAGATTTGCTAGCTTACTTGTTATTTTTTCTCAAAAAAAATTATGAATGACTCAAATTTTATAATTGTCATCATTGCGTTAACAGAATAATATGGAATTAATTCTCAGTGGATGAAAGGAGCTGAACAAATACATCTTACTTCAGAATAGGATTAGATTGCCTAAATTTAATTCCTGGTTTGGCTTCACATGATCTATTTCCTTTGGGGCAAAATATTTTGACTCTTTGTGCCTCAGTTTTCGCGTTTGTAAAATAATGACACTCTAATTAATCATGTTACAGAATTGTTGTGAGAATTAAATTAGTAATGAATAGCATTAGTGGAGTGCCTAGAATAGTGTCTGGCATGTATAAGTATTATATATGTTGTTCTTATTGTAATTATTATCATTCTCATTATTGTAGGCTATGGTTAAAATTCTTTCAATCTGCAAAGAACCCATTTATATGGTAACAAAAGAAATAGATTCTCAATCTCAGAATGGAGATAGTTATACTATTTAACCCATCTGGTTGAAAAACATGTGACCCAGAGGGGATTGATCAAGCACCGTACAAAACAGCATACATTTAATTTTTAATTTAAAAAGAATAAAAATCAAAAGTAACTAAGAACCTGATATTAGGAAAAGTGACACTAGCTAACTGAAGATGTCGTGCTACCTTCAGTAGTAAGAAGCTTAATCAGGAAATAAATATAAATTAAAATTTTCAAGAGGCCTACAAAATGACAGCTCTGCTTTTGATTAACCACCAATGTATTGGTACAAAATATTGGTACAGAATATTTTTCTCCTGCATATTAGAGTCAGCTGAAATAATTGTGCACCTGGGAACGTGCTGAAACCACAACAGCAGTATAACTTGATTACTTCACTGAAACTTGATTGGATTTTCTACTGTTGAGCCCTACTTGATACAAAGAGTTGAAATCATGCAGCTACTAAACAGTAATCTCTCCATAATATGCCACGATACAAATACAAGGATATTTTTTTTTTTTTTGAGAGAGAGAGAGAGAGGGGGAGAGAGAGAGAGAGAGAGAGAAAGACAGAGAGAGACAGAGAGAGAGAGAGAGAGAGAGAGAGAGAGAGAGAGAGAGAGAGAGAGAGAGAGAGAGAAGGACAGGGGGAGTCATTTTATGAAAGCTAGAAATAAACTTGAGGAAATTATTTAAAATATAATACCATTAAAATCACTTTGCCTTTATGTAAGACCATTCTCTTAGAAAGTGAACACATTTGTGACTAAACACCTTAGAGACATCCATTCATTATGTGGACTAGTTTTACTGCTTTGCTGTTTTCATTGATAATTATTGATATTTGTTTCTGTTCTACTCAATGTGGGGTTGTTATTCTAAAACATTCCTTTGATGATATATGTTTGATGGTTGGTTGGCATAATTATAGTACATAATAACATACTTTTAATTAACAGGTGAAAATTAATGAACATGTCTGTAAGTCAAGGACTATCAAATACATTGCAATCATATACATATACCGCGGGTGCCAAAAAAATGTATATACATTTTAAGAGATGTTATATATGCTCAAGCAGTAGTTCACCATAATCAGAAGTGTCTGGACACTGATGGTAACCCCTTTGAGCACCTCTTGTAATTGCAGAAGTCAAACGTGACTTGTATTCATCTTTTGTTATCAGTATATATTGAATATTACAATTAATGTAGTTTTTTTTTCCATCTTAAAATGTGTATACATTTTTTTGGCACCCTGTGTGTGTGTGTGTGTGTGTGTGTGTGTGTGTGTGTGTGTGTGTTTCTACATAATATATACCCACAGAAAAACTGAAAGTGTTTTTGTACATCATAATACATAGCAATTTTGTATAGTATAAACTTCGCATCAACAAAGGGAAGCATCTACCATATGTAATAGTGAAACACAGCCCAGAAAGCCTTTAAAGTATAGCAAAGCAGAGAGAATCAAATCTTGGTAAGACAGGATTCCACAAATAGGTTAGCTTATCTAATTTTGTCTTATTTGGACATTAAACTCCACAGTGACTGTCATCTACACGACAGTATTTGAAATAATCTTTATTTGGGGTTTGAAGACTATGTGAAAATAATTTATGGAAAGCATGGTGACAATAACACATCATAAAAAACATGACCTATTTTATACTGACCCAGCAAGGGTATGTGGTAAATTTTGGCGTCAGTCTTCAGTTCCTTCTTACCAGATTGTCATGATAATCCTTAACCTGTATGACTGGGGAAATGGTTCTGATCTGAACTGGATTCATCATTTTCCTCTTGTGCACTCTGCATTGTTGCACTCAATACTACCTTATCTTACAGAGCTAATTCCTTTTGTCTAGGTTCTGATTAGAAGCAATGTAACCTTTGCGTTGCAGAATTTGGCTGGGTATTTGCAGACATTGATAATTTGTCACATTTTAGAAGATAAGTATAAAGGTTCCAGTACAGTGCCTCTTAAAACGGAATCCCAAGAAAGAATTCCCTTCTGTTCAATAGACATTTCAAAATACTGGGAGCTTGCTTCCTTACTGATCTCAAGAATGTCTGCATGAGGCTTTTGCTCTTTGTCCTTGAGCCATCTCTCTGTTTATTGGAATCTGAGTCTTATTTACTCTGATCAGCATTCTCCAAACACAGGAGCCATGAAAGTCCTATTTAAAACTTTATTTTGGTGAGAAAAGTCACGTTTTGCTTGAAGACAATACTAGAAGTGTCTGCTGATAAATATCATCACTTAATGCACTCGTCAATATGGCAGAAGATACATGAAGTATAGTCTATAAAATAAAGGGAATACTATTATCATTGGATCAATTTCCCTCAAATCTTGACTTTCAAGGTCATTGTAGAACATCAGTTACGATAACCACATAAGGAATTTATAATTTTTATAATGTTATCCACATCAAGAAGTTTAGCGGAAAATTAACAAGTTTGGTGACTTCAGCTTCTTAACTTGACCAATACAAATTAGAAACTAGAAAAGTTATCTTACTTGCAGGTAGTATTAGGGGGCGAGCAGACCATCTGAAATCGTATCAACACATGTAAAACTGTGATTGTGTTTGCATGTGAAGTAGAACTTAGGGTATCCATAACTTTATAACTATTTTTAAAAAGATCTGTTACCAAGGAATGTTTCAGAACCATTCTGATAGTTCTATGTAGTAAATATAGTAGAGAAAGATGAACACAGCAATAGTCACTCTGAAAATATAGTCTGTGAATTGAGTAATGGAAACAAGAAAATAATTTATGCACATAATGAAGAAATTCATATGCTTACATGTGAACAAGTAAAATATCCAGCATCTGATAAATATGCCATTCACTTTTAAAATCCAAACTTATCAAACACTGAATTTTTACCAGGTCACTTAAAAATGAACTTTTAGGTCCAATAGCAGAAAAGTAATTTTTGTACTTTCTTGGTTCCCCTAAATCCCTTTCAGTTCTTGTAACAATATTTAGGTTTGGAGAAGTTAACAATTCTAGGCTTCAGTTTCCACTTCTATAAAACTGAGAGAATAATGAATAACTACATAATATACTTAGGAGGATTCTATGAATACATTTATGTAAAGCTGTGCTTATGATAGTACTTAGAACTTGCTAAAAATCACTATAAATGTTAGCAGTTATTATGAACGAACAGATTATGCTTTCCTCTGAACCTCTTCAGAAAATAGAAAAATTATTTTGTAATATAATTTATATTACATTGTGGTATCTGACTGGGTCTCTGTAAACCTTAATAATTTGTCACATTTCAGAACATAGATAGCATTTTAAACTTTGTAATCTAATCCAGAATTCCAATAACAACTTAAAGAGAGACTCTGACAACACCAGGAAATACCCTATGAAGAGGACAAAAAGGCAAGCTTCACTCTTCAAGAAATATTTTCAAACCACATATCCAACATAGGACTAATATCTAGAATATTAAAAAAGAAAAAAATGAAACTCTCAACAGTAAAAAAGAAAAAAAAAAGAAGAAAGCTATTTCAATTAGAAAATGAGCAAAAGACATGAACATAGCTTCTACTTAGAAGAATATACAGATGGTAAATAGCACATTAAATGATGTTTAGCATCATTAGCCATCAGAGAAACGAAAATTAAAACCACAAGAGGATATCACTGCACACTTATCAGAATGACTAATATAAAAAATTATCACAACACCAAATTCTGGTAAGGATGCAGAGAAACTGAATCACTTATATATTGCGAGTGGGAATATAAAATGGTACAGTCACCCAGGAAAAGAATTAGGTCGTTTCTTATAAAGCAAAACTTGCAACTACCATATGACCCAGCAACTGCTCTCTTGGGCATTTATTTCGGAGAAATAAACAATGTGTGTTCTCATAAAAACCTGTACACAAATGTCTGTAGCAGTTTTATTCATAATATCCTAAAACATTAAAACAGCACAGATGTTTTTCAAATAATGAATGGTTAAATAATATGTGGCACATTCATACCATGAAATACTTCTCAGCAATAAAAGGAAGAAACTACTAATACACTTAACAACTTGGATAAAACTTCAGAGAATTAGGCTGAATGAAAAAAAAAAAAGTTAATTCCAAAAGGTTATATCATATATGATTGTAGTTATATAACAGTTTTAAAATGACCTTGTTAGGGGTTGAATTGTGTCCCCTCAAAATTCATATGTTGAAGCCCGAACGCTTAGTTCCTCAAAATGTGACTGTATTTGGAAATAGAACCTTTAAAGAGGTCATTAAGTTAAAATGAAGCCATTAAGGCAGGTCCTAATCAAATCTATTGGCATCCTTGTAAGAGGAAATTCACACACACAAAGAGACACCAAGGATGCATGCACTCAGGGGGAAAAAAAAGGAAAAAAAAAAAAAAAAAACAGATCCTGTGAGAACAGAACCAGTCAAGAGGCCTCAGAAAAAATCAAACCTGTCAACTACTTGATCTGGGACATCTAACCTCCATGTGCTTCACCACCTCCTTCTGGTGATGGGATTATACCCTATTTTGGCTGTCTGGTGGTGGATACACTAACTAATGTATACATACTATAAAAGTTTATAGCGGTAAACACACACAGACACACAAATTATTACAAGTGAAACTGGGGAAATCGAAAAAGGATCAGTAGATTGCATCAAGGTCAATATTTTGGTTGTGACATTATTCTACAGTTTAACAAACCATTACAAGAAAATTAAGCGAAGGATCCTCAGGATTTCTGTATTATTTCTTATAAATGGATATGAATTTACAATCATGCTAATAAAAGTGTGCATTAAAAGTGGGAATTTTTAAATAGGGACCCCACATCTTCCTTGGTAAAATTATTTATAATTACTTTAAAATTTTTGTTATTATTGGAATTTTTTTAACCATTGACTTTGACGTCTAATTATTCAAAAACAGACAAAGACAAAATGGTCTTTATTTGAGGAAAATAAAAACAATTCACCATCATTGCAGAATTATCAATGCCATTTATTCTATCTACAGAATATGGAAGAAAAAGCAACTTTCATTATTTTAGTGTGACTCTCAGCCAACAAATTCTAATATGTATGTGAGCTGTAGCTTGCCTGGTAACATTGATTTATTCTTTTCTTGTTTTTTAAAATAATTGTGAATTATATTTTGAGATGTACATTCCACTTCCCTGGTAGGAATTTAATCTGAGTCACTCTAATTCTTACGAGTTTTTTGGGGGTGGAAGGTGGGGTATTTGAGGACTCTATGTGTCATAGTATCTGCAGGAGAGTAGTATTAGCTGGTCTTTGTTATCTGAATTATTTGAAGGCGTGTTTTACCATTTTGCACTCAGTGTTTCATCAAAACAACTTACCAGTAAATTGTCCCTTTTTACCTACATCCAGGTCTCTGAAGTTTCTAGTTTCGCTTAGTAAATGCCTTTCTACTCTCAAGGGTACAGAAAATATTTGGTTTCTTCCTTCCCTCTTATATCACTCTGGGTCTAAATGAAACTTATACAGCTTTTTAAGACTGTTTTTCCTCAGGGCTATT
The DNA here is from genome assembly GCF_057876585.1 of Rhinolophus sinicus. NCBI lineage: Eukaryota > Metazoa > Chordata > Mammalia > Chiroptera > Rhinolophidae > Rhinolophus > Rhinolophus sinicus. Next base: position 37,757,389 of record NC_142515.1, read on the forward strand.
CACAGGTAAAAGAGATATCTTTCTACTGTATCTTCACTGGAATGAGTGCAAGTCTCAAATCTACCTGCAGAAACACTTCACATAAGATTATCTGTATGAGTTTTCTATTGCTTTGTAAAAATTAAATGACCTCAAAACTTAGTGGATCAATGTTATAAACATGCATCCCATTGGATCAGGAATCCAGGCTTAGCCATTTCTCTGTCTCAGGGTCTCTCACAAGACTGAAAGCAAGATGTCCTCCAAAGCTGAAGTTATCTTAAGCCTTCTCACATGGCATGTTGGCAGACTTCATGTCACTTGTTATTGGCCAGAGACCCATTCCTTTTCTTCTGGGTTCCTCCCTAGGACCACTCATAACATGGCAGCTTGCTTCCTTCAAAGTGAGAGCTCCAAGAAAGAGGAAGGAGATCGCTGGCAAGATCTAAATTATAGTCTCATCAATTATATCCTAGTAATATTGCCATATTTTATTTAATAGAAGGAAGTTATAGGTCCACCACACACTCAAGAAGATAGGACTGCTCAAGGGCCTGATCCCCAGCATTAAAGATCTTTGGCGGTCCTCTCCGAGACTGCCTCCCACCCTAACCTACTGTTCTGCAGTCTGTGCAAAGGGGAAATCTGCACCCCTGCTGCTTCTTCAGGAAAGACAGATTTCCTCTGCTCTGGAATAATAAGAACGTCAATGTGCTGCTGCCCTTCAGCTTCCTCTGCCTCCTCAAACACATAAACAAATTGGCCCAAGGAGAAGGAGAAGTCAGGGTATGGAGATACAATTCTGTGTTTCCTCCCAAGTTTATGATTTCCTTTTTTCCTGAGAGTTTTTATTTAACATGGAAGTGAGGTAGCTTGCCTCTTCACCTATTTTTTCCAAATCTGTTTATAACCTGAATCTTTTAAGGCTTGGATTTTTGAAACCCATATTCTGCTGTGTCCTCGTTTCTTTGAGAAAATGAGAATAGAACATTCTAGAACCTGCTTAAAATAGGCAAATATCATGGAGTAATGTCAAGAGTGAACAGGGAAACAAGCATACCCAATGCATCAATTTTTCATCTCATCATATTATGCTTTAAAATAATAGAATGAGTTTCCAAAACAAGATTGTTAAGACTTAAATAATCTAAATAATTTATTTCAATAGACTAAATCAAGGAGAAAACTTACTAAAATATGGTAAAGTCTTTTCACAGAAAATCCTACATAAACTTTAATAGTGACTTATTAGACCATTCTCCTTCAAAGCAGAAAGGAGGCTTAGTCACTGTCCTCACTGTCACTCAGAATTGTTTAAAAGGTTCTAGTTAATGCAATAGCAATAAAATATAAATAATGGGAACAGAAAAATCAAATGTATCTTTACTTTCAGGTGGCATGACTGTATTTGGAAACCTGAAGAGAGTATTAGAATACCCAAGAATTTGGTAAAAAAGACAATGACAATATTTGGAAATAGCATAGATGTACACCTTTAAAGAACATTTTATTATATAGTTATGTATGATTTAAGATAACTATACTTCCCTAGAGGCCATTCCAAAGTTGATAGCTTGAATATATTTGCATATAAATATACTCGTAGTTCATTATATTGTGAAACCCTTTAGTGCATCAACAGAATTCATTGTAAAGTAAAACAGAAACCAACAAACAAAAATGAGTTGTTGTTTTTTTTTATACAAATAACTGTATTCAGACCTTTGATAAATTCCTGAACACTCCTAACTCTGTTTTCCTTGTGATTCATATTTATTTTCTTCTTCTCTTATTCTATTTCTGACCTGTCGACATTTATCCACCTTTTAAATACAGGGATTTTCTAAGTTTCTTGCCTTGTCTTTTTTCATTTCTGTATTCATCATTGCTGTCATGAAGATCATTTGCAATCTTATTCAGTCTCATACACTCCCAAATTCAGAGCTTCCTTTCATGTTAATAATATTCACATCCTCAACGAGACCTCTCCTGAGAATTCCGACTTTACCCAGATTTGTCCTCAATGTTCTGTATAATATGAAACTCAAAGTATACATGTGTAATACTGAACACACATCCTCATTCCTCTGGGAACAATTAAAACAAAACTTAACCCAATTTATTGTCATGACTTCACTATTTCAGATAAAATCATCATCCTTCTCCCAGTCACACAGTTTGCATGATTGAAATCATTCTTTAACTCATCTTATTTCTTTGTCTTCTTTCTTCTGCCTCTTTGATATTGCCATAATTACTCCCTATCTTGCCATTCCCACTGTCATTTTCATATTTCAGATCCTCTTTAACTCTCACATAGACTATTAAGTGTTTTGTTGACAGGGTTTCTATCATCAGTCATGGCCTCCAACCCATTCTGAACTTCCTTGTCAGACTTGTCTGCCAATGCAGACACATAATTCCATCAAATATATTAAAAACAAAACAAATAAATAACAACATTCCATCGAATGCTTCTCTCCTGTACATTAGGGTCTGAGCATCCTAATCTGGCAATTCATGTGTTTTTTAATATAACCCCATTCATGTAATTTCTTCCAACTCTTATCCTTATAGTTTAAGTTCTAGTAAAACTGAATGACTTCCTTGTCTCCCTACATAACCCATCCTTCCCCATCACTGAGAAATGATTTATAAATCCCTTCAATCTGCAGTTCCCTTCGTCATCACGTGCTATAATTTACCCATTCATTACTACAACTTAAATACCATCTTTTTAGTGAAATTTTCTATCTAGAAGGAACCTCGTCTTTCCCTGAACCCCACTGGCACTGTAACTGTAGTATTTGTATAGCATTTATCTCGTATATTTTATATTAGAGTTATTTAAATATATTCTATTTCTACCCTATTTGAACCACAACTTCTAGGAACCAGGAACTATGACAGCACATTTTAGCCTCTTAGCTTCAACAAAGTACTATTCATGGTTACTGTTAAATGGGTGATTTCGATAAAATTAACACATTTTAACTAATTTTGGCCAAATTACTAGAAAATTGACTTTGACAGGTATTTCTTAAGCCTTAAGAACTTTGGATTTAAAGGAAACATTATTTTCCTACTTATTTAATAGTTTCAGCTGAAAGGTTTATTGCTATTCTTAGTTTGGATAATTCCATTAGAACTAAGATATACTTTGAAAGCTTTAAAAGTAAGAATTTCCCCCACCCCCACCCCACGACCTTTCTTAGACTTTACTCTCAAGGTAGTTTAGCATCTAATGTTTTTAGAGCCAACATAATAGGGAGACAGAATCACTAAAGAAATGTTTAATAAACTTTTCTTCTACCTTGTCTTGGTCACATTCTTAAATGGGGATCCTTCTCCTTGTCCCTCTGAGAGTGGAGAACTAAAGGAGAAGGCTCCACCTTATTCTCACATGTGGTGAAAGACAGCCGGGACTTCCAATGAGGAAAGACCATGCAGCAATGATACATTTAAGGCTGACAATTGATCCAAGATAAGAAAACCAGATTCTTGACACAGACTTAGTAAAAAACAAACAACAAAAAAACTTTTTAAATTATGTGAGTTATAATAACTATTAGCATTTTATAAGCTCTACTCTGGTCAGGGACAAAATGAATCTCAATTTAATCTTAGTAATAGCCTGTGTTATAGGTAATGCCTCATCATTTTATGTTAGTGAAATCTGATGCTCAAAGAGGTCAAACTGATCATAAGATCAAGTGCACCAATTAAGTGTGTTTTAGAATCTTATGACATAGGATCTGTGTAGTGACTGTGCTAATAACCATTTGAATGATTTACTCCCTAGTTCTCCTGTTTAAAAAAGACATATTAATACCTACATCATACATCTATATGGTAGACAGAATTTAAGGTAGCCCTCATGGTCTCCACCACCTGATTTTCCTGCTCTTGTATAATCTCTTTTACTGTGGACAGATCTGTGACTTGCTCCTAGTCCACAGAATATGGCAAAAGTGATGGGATGGCACTATAATGACTACATTACTTCTTATAAGTCTGCATTTCCTATTGGCGTCAGGAAGCAAGCAGCTGTAATTGGGGAGCACCGCATGATGAAAAACAGTGCGTTGACTCTGTGAATTGAGGGTGTCAGTTTTACAACTGCAAGGACTATAATTCAGGCAACAACCGTATAAGGTTGGAAGAGAAACTGTAGTCTCAAATGGAACTGTAGTCCTTGCTGACACCTTGATTGCAGACTTGTGAGATACGGAAGCAGAGAACCCAGTTAAGCTGTGCTCAGACTATAAACCCATAGAAATTGTGACACAATAAAAGTATTTTATTTTAAGCTGTTAAGTTGTGGTAACTGTTATGCAGGAATATATAACTAACACGGATTTCAATGCCTGGAAGAGGGTGCTTTTGTCACATACCTAAAAATGTGAGAGCAGCTTTGGAAGCAGGCAGTAGGCAGAGGCTGAAGTAATTTTGAGGAGCATGATAGAGAAAGCCTAAATCGCCTTGAACAACTGTTAGTGGAAATATGGACTCGGAAGACACTCCTGGTGAGGACTCAAAAGGAAAGGAGGAATATATTTTTTGAAACGGGATGAAGGGAGGGCCTTGTTATATAGTGATGGATAACTTAGTAGAATGGTCTCCTGAGGTCATATGGGAAGAAGAACTCATATATTAAACTTGTTCTACAGCTAAGGAGATTTCTAAGCAAAGTGCTGAAAATTCTACGCTGATAGCTTCTTGCTTATAATAAAATGTTAAAGGAAATTAACTGAAGGAAGAACTATTAAACAAAAAGAAACCAGGTGTGACGGTTAGAAACTTCTCAGTCTCTCAACATGGCAAAAGCTATTAAAATTAAGAAATAGCTTTTGAAAATGCAGCATAGAGCAAAAGGGTATGCTTATAAAATATTTTGTTAAAACCACAGAAAGATCAACAGGTCACTATTTTAAGTCTCACAGAGGCTCTTTCAAGAGATTGAGCATGTGCCTAAAACCGTAACATCTCTAGGAATCTTAAGGGTATTGCCACTCACTGTTCTCAAAGGGAGCTAAAGATAAAGAGGGATTATCATGAAATAAAAACATGTGGATGTGGCCTTTGTACAATGAAGTGAAAACTGAAATACAATGCAGACTTTTGAAGTTCTTGAGAAAACGATTTCAGCTGAGATGTTGCTATATTGGACTGAAAATGACACAGGGTATAAAAGGGTGGGACTCTGTTGAACCCTCAAGATGATATTGGTGCAAGACAGGTTGATAAAACTATTCAGCTGCAAACACATACAAACCTGGTTTTACAGTTGTTCTATTGTGGACTTTGAGAAAGATGGGAGCAGCTATTCAGAATATTTAACAAAGGTTTAAGAAAATTAATTGTAATTTTTTCCACTGAAAAAATTCACTGAAAAAATGGTTGATAGGAACTGTGTTATTTACCTTCTTATTTGCAAAGATCTTCATATCTTTCCGATATGTTCAAGAGTGGTCTCAATACCTTCTGAGAGAGATGCTGTCATGGCCTCCCCTGATAATGCAACAGAGAGTATAGGAAGTGAAGAAAATGATAACCAGAAGACTTTTGTGACTGACCATTATTACAAAGACTTTTCGAAAAGGCTGGTTTTGTAAAATGTTTACTAACAGTATGTTTTTCTGTAGAAATCTCCTCAGGGCAAGAGATCATTAACAGTGAGCACAACAATGCAATTTACAGATGTAGACAGAAAAAAGAACAAGGCTGGAGGTATCAGACTCCCCAACTTCAATTTATACTACAAAGTGACAATCATCAAAACAGCATGGTATTGGCAGAAAAACAGACACACAGACCAACAGAATAGAATTCAGAACTTAGAAAGAAACACACACATATATGGGTGTGTGGTTTTGAAAAAGGAACCAAAAACATACAATGGAGAAAAGAGAGCCTTTTCAATAAGTTGTGCTGGGAAAATTATAAAGCCACCTGAAAAAGAATAAAACTAGACTGCTATTTCTCACCACATACCAAAAATAACTCAAAATGGATCAAAGACCTAAACATAGATCTGAAACAATGAATTGCATAGAAGAAAGAAAGGTTCTAAACTTATGAACCTTGGGTTCAAACAAGATTTTAGGGATTTGACCTCAAATGCAAGGGAAGTAAAAACAGAAATAAATAAATGGACTATATCAAACTAAACAGCTCCTGCACAGCACTAAAAATAATAATAAAATAAAAAAAAGAAGAAAGAAAAAAAGCTAGCAAAACAAAGAGGCAACCAACTGAATGGGAGAAGATATTTGCAAACACCTCCAATAAGTGTCTGATATTCAAAATATACAAAACTCATACAACTCAACAAGAAAAAGACAAACAATACAACTGAAAAATCAGCAAAGGACCGAACAGCCACTTCTCCCAAGAATACAGTCAACAGATATATGAAAAAAATGCTCAACTTCACCAGCTATTAGGGAAATGCAAATCAAAAGCACAATGAGATACCACCTCACACCTGTTAGAATGGCTATCATCAACAAGACAAACAATAACAAGTATTGGAGAGGCTGTGGAGAAAAATGAACCCTCATACTCATACACTGCTGATGGGAATGTAAATTGCTACAGCCGCTATGGAAAACAGTATGGAGGATCCTCAAAAACTTAAGAATAGGGTTATCTAGCAATCCCTCTTCTGGTTATATACCCCAAAACTTTGAAAACATTTATCTGTAAAGATATATGTAACCCTATGTTAATTATAGCATTATTCACAGTGGCTAAGACATAGAAACAACCAAAGTGTCCTTTGATAGATGATTAGATAAAGAAGACGTGGTACATATATACAATGGAGTAATGTTATTACTCGACCATAAGAAACAATGAAATATTGCCATTTGCGACAACATACCTGGACCTTGGGATTATCATACTAAGTTAAATAAGTCTGACTGAAAAAATCAAGAACCATATAACTTGACTCATATGTTAGATATAAAACTGAAAGCAACAACAACAACAACAACAACACTCATAGACACAGACAACAGTTTAGTGTTTAATAGAGGGTAAGGGAGGAGGGGGTGGTAGAAGGTAAAGGGGGTCAAATATATGGTGACGGGAGAACTGATTTTGTGTGGTGAACACACATTACAATAAATAGATGATTTACTATAGAAATGTACACTTGAATCCTATATAGTTTTATTAATCAATGTCACCCCAATAAATTTGATAAATAAATAAAAATCTAGAAATCTTTCTGGGGTATGATGAAACCAACTACTATAGCTATTACTGCAACTTTGTTTTCTGGGTGAGGGTCAAGTGCCTCTTACTGTAAACAGTAGTGTTTTTGAGGTAGTTGTGTAGTTTATTAGATTTTGATTGGTTTGATGAATTACTAAATAATTTATTATTTAATGAATTCTATGTACTAGTATAATTACTAAATAATCCTTATATAAAAATCATCAATGGTTTCTTATCACATTCAAGAAAAATGCATAGGATTTTACAAAATACGGTAACAGCCTATATTGTTTTCTTGCTGTGTTCCAAATTCACTTTTTGTTGTGTTTTATTTTTTGCTGTTTGTCTTTTTGTTTCTCTAAATGGTTGTATTCTCACCTCAGGATTTTATGCAATACAATTTTCTCTGGCTGATTTATCCCCCATCCTGAAACACACACACACACACACACACACACACACACACACACTCATAAGATATTTTAAAAGCAATTCTTAGCCATAATTTAGGAAACTTCTTTTAACTCTCAACAAAATTTGGTAAACCTGTTAAAATTTCTCAGAACAAATATTTCTTTCCCTTCATTGCATTTATTATATTTCACCATTGTTTACTTGCAAGATTTTTTCTTTTCTGTCATTCCTATTAAGCTGTAATTTCCATAATCATAAGGATTTTGTCTGTTCTCTTTATCATGGTTAACCTGTGTAGGGCACACGTAAAAGGAATGTATAAAGTAGTAGATCAATATTTGAAGAGGAATTAAAATTGAATTGTTAATAGATATTTTGTAAAAGTATATATATATATATATATATATATATATCAAGAGTGACAAAAAAATGTACACAAGTGGACACTTTGGTCAACGTTGCTCAAGCAGTAGTTCACCGTGATCAGAAGTGTCTGAACACTGATGGTAACCACTTTAAGCACCTCTTGTAATTGTAGAAGTCAAATGTGACTTATATTCATCTTTTGTTATCGGTATATATTGAGTATTACAATTTTAATAGTTCTTTCCTTTCTTAAAATGTGTATGCATTTTTTTGGCACCCTCTGTATATATTCACTTGTATACAGATATATTCATATTTAATATAATATCTCCATTAGCACTCTTTCTTCCTTTTTTTAGGATACCTGATATCTTTGTAATTTAGTAGAAATTTAAAATTTTTGTTTATGTGATTATATTTTGCCAGTTTCCAGTTAGCCGTTTCCTCTTTCAGTCATATCCTCAGATTCCTGACATAGGAAACCTTAATATCCCAGTCGAAGAAAGCAATAATGTAGCAAAATCGGCATACACCTGAAAATAGAAATCATTAATTCTTGCATAATATTAGAATCAATAAGATAATTTTGATTAAAACTCTGAAACAGAGATGTTTCTTTATATGTATTCCAATATTTATCCAAGTACCGTTCTTGCTCAGCTTTCTCATCCTATTTCGATTAGATTCTCCTCATCATCAGCCTGGCCATAATTGGGAGCCCAGAGAAAACAGTAGTTTTCTGCTACTCCTATGTTATCAATTTTAGTTATTATCTGTTATCTTCCTGGCATAAATGACCTCTACATAGCTGCCTATTATTTGTATAGTCCCTAGGAGAACATACCAGCAATGCTCACTGAATATGTTTCATATACAAAGTGCCCGCTGAGAGAGAGGGGGATTTGAATCATTTAAGATTTTATCTACATACTCTATCTCCAGACAAAATGTACCCAGTATTATCAGTCTTTACTTTTCTGGCATTGTCTCTGTCTAAAGATAAAAAGATCTGCCAGCATAATGTGGGAGAAGCCAGGAAGGACGGGATCAGAGTCCCCCAGCGTACATATTAATTTACTTAAATCAAAAGATTCCCTCTCTTTGTCAAACCTTTAGTTTTCTCATCTGCAAAATGAGTATAATACATATTTGCCTAAAGTCATACAATTAGACCAGTCCATTTCATATGGAGTCTGTCAGTCTAGGGTCTCTCATCCAAGCCTAGGAAAAGATATTGCATCACCTGCTTAAATCGTAGAGCACAAGTCTTGACTACTTTTAGGACCATAAAATTAAGTTCAAATTGAAACTATAAAACAGATATTCTCTTCATTGGAAGAAAAATTAAATTAAAAGTCATTATAGATGTCTCCTCTTTAAAAATGTCCACCTTTTCTTCAGCCTGTCAGTTCCTTATGTTCATGTTTCTCTATTTAATATTGGTAATTACACACACACACACACACACACACACACACACACACACACATAATGAAAAACATTATTTAAAACTTTTTTAAAGACTTGAGTATTTAATTCTCAGGCTTTTAATTCATTTTATCTCTCAAAGTATGCACTCCCATGCATAAATAAATAATACATTAAAAACAAGTGACTTTTCAAACATTTTACACTCTACTCTTAGCAGCCTTTCAACCGTCTGTGAAATACAGTCCCTAAAGCCAGAGAAAAGATGCTAGAGTCTTTTCACCTCTGGATGAATGGATTTGATTCAAGTAGGCAATAATTCTAAGAGTTATTGTCTGAGGTCTGGTAGCTGCTTAAAATGCTCCGACTTGATGACTTTATTCATCCTCCAACAACAGGGAGTAGATGCAGACAGTGAAAAGAAAGGAGCCAGATTTTAAAGGATCTCTAAGAGATCATGAGCGTGGAGGTCTTTGGGTTTGGCAACAGCGTACCGGGGAGCTAGAGTAGTACTAGAAGTCAAGCTACCAGGGTTCTTGTTCTCTATGAGAAGCTGTGCAGCTCTGGGGCTTATTTTACATTTCATACAAAATAGGCATTTCTAATAGATGACATCTAAAGCCCATGCCAGCAATGCTGTTCAACGATGGAAACATTAAGTGTCTGCCTTTGTTACTTAGACGTGGCTTCCCATATACGGTTGATCTCCAGAACCTTACCGAGTTTCCGCTAAATTATTAGCTACCAGTAAAAATGGGCCTGTGGCAGGGCCCTGGAATCTGTATTTTTTTAAATCCTCTTTAGAGGCGAACATAGATTAAAAATAACCTCAGTGTACTTGGCAGAGACCCAAAACACCTGGTCTATCCTGTGCCTCATGATATTTATTGTTTTTTTTTCTTCAATTTTCAATTCTAAAATTAAACATAAAATTATAGAAAACTTGGAAGATACAATAAGGAAAAAAATCCCAAATCATTCACAACATCAAAGTTTAATAAAACTACTCTTCATATTTTTATTGATTTTAAAATGTATACTAATATATGCCCTATTACATAAAGAATATAGTATCTATATAGTATTATGAAAATAAAATCATATATCATTGTATGCCATTATTTTAAAATATAATGAACATTTCCCCATGCCATTAAATTAAAAAAAAGAATAATAAAATGCAATGATTATACCTCTCATTATATTGCATTTATGTAATGACTACTGTTTGCCCCTAATTTTTATAACTGTAGAAATGACTGTGATAAATATTTTTGTTTGTTAATGTTAGTGCACATCTTTTTTATTTTATTTTCCAAAGTAAATGGAATTGCTCTGCATTGTGGACACTATATGGACCACAAAGCCTGCACTAAGTTGGACATTGCACTGAGAATTTGAAAGGTAGGAAAGAAATGGGCAAAATTTGTTAGGAAACTATTTAAGTACAACTAACAGATCTTAAATTTCTCCTTTATAAAGAACAACTACAGAACTGTGGATCCTCAGCAAGGCTATATTTCATAAATTAAAAATATCATGGCTGGGTAACTGCATATAACCTCACGTTGCCTCGCTCTTTTTCCTGTACTGGCTTTTTGTGGCACCTACAGGCATGTTCAAAAAATTTGTCAAAAGCTGTATCAAGGATGGCTAATGTTTGGCAAATATTAGTTCGAAGTGTATTTGATTGCTTTTCTGAGACATTACTTCAATAACTCCAGTAATATATTTGAAAAATCTGGGTACAGAACTGAAAACAATATATATATATATATATATATATATATATATATATATATATATATATATATATATATGCTGAAAATATTTTTTTAAGACCAGATGTTTACTTTGACTGGGAACAATGCGAAATATCTTTTCATGGCTTTCTTTTTTCTTTTTTCTTTTTAATATTGTTTGCATGAGCTTTAGTCTCTCAGTGGATTATTTTCTAAAGACCTTTCCAAACAGTTTCAGTGCTTCTCCTAGATGGGATTTACAATTGAATTGGTGACTATTCACAATGAGAAAAAGGTATTCCAGTCTACCTTTATCTAGCACTAACATCCTAGAGTATACTAAAAAGTTAAAGAAGTCACTCTGGAAGAATTTATTTTAATGGTTAATTCTTAATGAGAACTTCAAGGCAGTGAAGTAGGCTTGCCTGGAAAATAGAGCCAGCAGAGTAAGAAGAGAGCATAAGTAAAATGGGAATAAACGTTTAATTAGCCCCAGTCTCTTGTGAAAGACAGGCTGGCAGACTAAAGATGGTCTCACTGTATTTCCTGGGGAGGGCTTTAGGCTACAACTGGGCTTGAGCCTTTGTCTACACCCCAATGTTTGGCTGATAAGCAGAGAAAGATGTGCATCCATTTGTAGCCTTTTTGAATTATATATGTGAGCTTGGCTCAAGTGATGGAATGCTGAAAACACCAGCTTTTTGATGACGAGAGAAGATTTTAAAACCAGAGGGCTTCATCAGTCTTCCACTAGGACTTGTCAAGTAACACAGGTTATAATTAAATCGTTCTCACTGAGTCAGCAAGTTGCTCCAAAATGTGTGGTTCTCTCATTGTTCCTTCCTCCACAACCTACTTAACAGAGAAGGGCTCAATACATGGTGTAAAAAGAATATCTAGGGATTGTAACTAATTTCTTGGCCCTACTAATTGTACTTACATTATGTCAACAAATAAATACAATTTGCAATCTTTTTTTTTTTTTTTTTTATACTTAAAAATGTACAGGAAACTTACTCATTTCACAGTTAAGAAAAGTATAGAGAATCTGTGTGGTTTGCCTAAGGCCAAACAACTCATTCGCAGCAGAGCTGCTGCTAGAATTTGTCTTCTTACCCCAAGTCCATTTCATTTCATTAAACAGTACTGCCATATGCCTAGAGTATTTGATGAAAACAGAATGTCAGCTGCTGCAGCAGTTCACAAGATCTGGAACAACCATATTGCTTTCCAATGACTGTTGGCCAGTGTGAATTCAAACTAGTGACCCTGTGCTGTAATGTCATAGAACACTTATATCACAATGCCAAAGCTTATCAAAAATAAGTAGCTTTTCTGTTAGCAGCAGTCTACATCTCATAAACACATCATTAAGACACTTTTTATTTCACTCTGAATATATATGGCAAAGTACTTTTTTATTATTTATTGTCTTTTAAAGTATTTTTAATCTAAAACATCTCACACTTGTCTCACTCATGTTAATATCTTTCTTCACCAAGCACAGACCCAGGACTGCTGCTCATGAGCCTTCTCACTTATGTGATGTTGGTTCCTAGGACTGTATGTGCTCTCACTGAAGACTAAGGCAGAGATTTTTGTTTGTTTTGTTTTTAATTTTCCAAGATGTCAAATCCTTTGGGGCATCATTCTTATCCTCCTGAATGAACATCTATTTTTTTCATCAATTGCTCTCATTTTACAGAAAGCCATCGTTTCCTCTTTTGTGAAGTAATGAAAAAAAGAGCAGTTATGTGATATCAGTTTAGAGCTTAAACTCAGAGCAAGAGTTTAGCATTTTCTCAATTTCCCACTACAATTAATCCAATTTCTCAATCTAGTTCAAACTTCTTAGTGTATTTGCATATTTTTAAATATTTCCCCGAGGATGTTTTATAACCTATGCCTTTAAATAATTTAAATTCTGTTTTTATTAATGCAAGTTGTATTTAGGTATATTTTTTGCAAGTTAGATAGTCTCTTATCACAAGGCCCCAAATCTGTCTCTCTTAGTAGATTAAGTACTTAGAAAAATACATTAAGTATATCAGGAATCATGACTTAGCAAAATGGCAACACATTCTTTTTTTATTTTTATTTTTGTTTTTATAAAAGAAAATGCCTAAATATACTCCTTACTAATATAGCGCAGAACCAGCTCAACATGGTCCTATCCTGTTTAACAGCTATTGTTCAGAAAAATTAACCCAAATCTGCATGTTATGCAGCGAAAGCATGCTCAGAGGAGAGAATTTTATCTCCAGCTGCACCCAAGACCAAAGTCTCTAGTCATTCCACCCAAAGCATCAGGACATAACTGGAACTTGAACACCGAAACACTTTCAGAACCAAAGGTCCATTTGCCAGGATGGTCAGTGTTGCTACACCTTATCATAAGTGACCAAACTCCAAGGTTATCCAGTTAAACTTACCCCACCCTTGCTTCCTAATACCTGTTCTACCTGATGAGGAAATTTGGCCTTTTGAGCATCAGTTTCCTGTTCTCCTGGGTGGCACCACTCATAATAAAATAGCCCATATTTTCCACTGCAATTTTAATGTTTAATGTTTGACTTTGCTATTGCCAGGTGGACAAACTCTTTCTGTTTGGTAACAGGAACGAATAGCTCTCACAGAATAACTTGAAAATTGAGAAAAATAATTATTATTATGCTCTCCAATATAACAGTTTTCAAGCATTACCCATGAAAATTTGAATAATTATATCCAAATAATATATATTAGTATAACCAAGCATACTGAACTATTGTCGAGTCATAGTAAAGCACTTCCAGTTTCCTAATTTGTCACAATCTCCCTCCTCTTCAAGCCCTATTACAGCTTGAATCTCTCGCACAGATCACCTCATCCGCCTCCATCCATTCCAGCTGCTCTCACTCATACTTTAGGACTCAGCATCCAGCAGCTCTTCTATGAAGGTGTAGTAATCCCCCATTAGATACCTGGAAGAGTTTTACCAGAAGAGGTGTCAGGCCACTATTATGAAACAATATTTAAAATGAGAGAAAACTAAATAAATGGAGGGAAATATACTGTTTAAGGATTGGAACATTTTTTTTTAATTCCACATTTGATCTATTAATTAAATCTCCAAGCAAAATCTCCAGTTTTTGATGTTGTTGTTGTTGTTGTTGCTAAATCAGAGAAACTGAAAAGCTAATTCTTGGATTTATATAAATATAGAAAGAATAGTCAATATAATTTTGAAGAAGAAAAAATGTTGTAGCAAATAAACTATGCAGTATAAAGTTTTATTATAAACCCATGGTAATAAAAGTGCTATGGTAATTGCACCAGGATAGGAACACAGACCAATGAAATAGAGTCCAGAAATAGTCTCAAATACGAGGTCTGCCAATTAAGTTCGCGAACTCATCCTAGAAAAAGTGCTCCATACCTCATTGTTGAATATCACTACAGTCACCTTCGAAGTACTCCCCTTGGGAAGCTATGCACTGATGCCAGCACCTAGTCCACCTTTCAAAGCAATTTTGAAACTCTTTCTGGAATGGCCCTCAGAGCTGTCGTCCCATTATCCTTGATGTCCTGAATGCCATCAAAAAGTCTTCCTTTCAATATTTCCTTTATCCTCAGGTAAAAAAAGAAGTCATGGGGCCAGATCAGGTGAGTAGGGAGGGTGTTCCAATACAGTTATTTGTTTACTGGCTAAAAATTCCATCACAGACAGTGCTGTGTGAACTGGTGCATTCTCGTGATGCAAGAGCCACGAATTGTTGGCAAAAAGTTCAGGTCATCTAACTTTTTCACTCAGCCTTTTCAGCACTTCCAAATAGTAAACCTGGTGAACTGTTTGTCCAGTTGGCACAAATTCATAATGAATAATCCCTCTTATATCAAAAAAATTTTTGCACATTGTTGCAACGTTTGCAAACGTAATGGTCAGACCTCATATATGTGGTTATTTAATTTATTTTTATGGCGTCACTGCAGCGCAGTCAGAAAAGAACAATCTAATTAATATGGAGAAAATATTAATATCGGCCCCTTCTCATGTCATAAAGAAAAATCAACTCAATGTGGGTTTTAGATGAATTTTTTTTGGTAAATCTAAAAAGCTTTTATGACCTTGCGATAGGCAAATATTTCCCAAGCAGTATATAAGACATTAACAATAAATAAAATCACTGATAAAATGTATTATATTAAAATTAGGAAAAGTTAATCAAAAAACATGATCTGGAAAATGATAAGGCAATCTACAGAGTTAGAAAGATATTTGTAATACTGACTAAAATTCACAAAGGACCATGCAGGATATGTTCCCAGACCCCGAGAGGATGCCTGAAACTGAGGATAGTACCAAACCTAATCAACTTCTTGAACTCTGTTTGAAGTGTTGTAGCAGCTTCTTTATTGACAGATGCAGCCTCTCCAGTAATTTTTTACATTTTTCAGTCTAAACCTATTCCTGGATCTGTTCCCATCCCTTCTTTGTGGTGTTACTCATTTCAGGGGGATCCCTTACTGAAGTCTTCAGATAGATGCAATGCTTTCTGACACAACATGTTACCGTTAATCGAAACATGTTTTCTATTTATGTCTTCCACCCACAAATTTAATGACTTTTACGTCTTAACTAAGCACTGTAGCCATAATTTTTGCAGTTTGAGGTGTGAGGGCAAAACTAGCACAAAATTCTTTTTCCTTCTTTATAATTTCATAGAATTGTTCTTTCTGTAGATCTTAGCAATAACAGTATACACTTTTTTTTTTTTCCTTATTAAGTTGAGAACTTTCACATTTTCACTTAAAGGAAACACTTTGTGGCTTCTCTCTGCCATATCTAAATTTCCAACATCGCTACTTTTGCTCTTTGTGGCCATTATAAGTAAAATAAGGGTTACTAGAACACAAGTACTGATACCACAACAGGGGACCTCATAACCAAGACAGCTACTAGAGGACTAAGGGGCAGACAGCGCATACAGAGTAGATACGCTAGACAAAGGGATGATTCACTCCCTGGGTGAGGCAGAGCAGAATGGCACAAAATTTCATTCTACTGCTTAGAATTATGTATTTCAGGAATTTTCCACTTAGTATTATAAGACAGTGGCTGGCAGTGGGTAACTGAAGATGCACGGCTAAGGGGGGACTACTGTATAAAAAAGACTTCTACAGAACAATAAGGGAAAGACAAGCATGCTCATAGACAATGGGCAAGAACAAAGAATCAGCACTTCACAGAAAAGACAATCCAAATTACCAATATATCTGTGAAAAAGTGCTCAACTTGATTAAAATCATGGAAGCACAAATTAACATCGCAATGCTACATCTGTACACATCCATCAGAATAAGTAAAGTTAGAGATGCTGACACCACTAAGTTGCTGCAAGAATGTGTAACAAGTAGAACTTTCGTATGCAGATGATGGAGGTGTAAAAAGTATATCAACTTAGGAAAATTATTTGTGGCTCCCTAGTAAAGCTAAAAACATGGCTTAGCATTTCTGCTACTACAGAATTGCAGATGTCAAAATTATTGGCATAAAGTTTTTCACAATTTTCATTATCATTTTTTTAATATGTTAAGGATCTACAGTGTAGTGATGTCCCCTCTTTATTCTTTACAGCTTCTTCCTTCTCTCTTCTCTCCCTCTTCCTCTCTCTCTCCCTCCCTCTTCATTGCACAGATGTAAGCAGCTTCTGCTTTCTAAGTATTCCGTTTTCCTTTGTTCCTAAGTAACTCAGAATCACGAAACTCTTGGGGCCTTAACCTACATGCAATAAGCCTAATACTTAGAAATCAGAGAATTACATTCAGAATTGAATATATTTTGTATCCTTTTCATATTTGACTAAAATAAAAAAATTCCCTAGTAAAATTTATGTATGGAAAAATATTAACTGAAGGCAGCACTACCCATCAATATGTTGTGATGTAGATTTTTGGATACATTTGGGAAGGAGAATCTACAGGAGGAGGCAGAAAAAGTAGATCATGAAAGTTTTAATGGGGAGAGTGTCATTTTTTTGTGGGTGGGGGGGCAGAGTGAAGGACTCCAACAAGAAAAAAAAAAAAAAAGAAAGAACCCGGTATTTGATAAATGAAGAAGAGAATTTGACAAGGAAAAGGGAATTACTGTATTTTCCAATTTTTCCTATCCCGAATTGACTATTCCTTATCTCTAGACATATATAAGAACAAAAAAAAAGTAAGTATTCTTCAAGTTTTAGCTGGCTTTGTTTGTCGCCTGATTACGCAGAAGGGATAACAAGAAATTAAGCAGAAGTATATCACAAATAATTATTAAGTCAACACAATAAAGTGTTGGAATATAGACTATCATAGACAAATGTACATTTATAAAAGTGATAATTTAAAAATTTTTATTACAATATTTGTTCTGTTAATATAAAGAAAGGAGTTTTGATTTTCTTTCTCTTCCATTATATTCCTTATTTCCTCATACCTTAGAAATATTCCGGAATATGAAATCAAGAAGCTTCTTGTCATAGCAAAGTAATTGCTCTTCATCAATATTTAGTCTTAATAGTTTTCAGCATCCACTCCTGGCACCTCCAATATGTTTCTATTCATTCATGACTCATTCAATCAGGTCAAGTACATGAGTCTGAAACCCACGGGAATAAAGCCATAGCAAAAATTCAAAATTTCTGGGATGCAATAATTTCCCCCAGAAATGGAAGCAGGCACACAGAGGTTACATTACAAGCGAAGTAGGTGTGCATTGGTGGGGAGAGAAGAGAATTAAAACATGAACTCAGAGTAATAATCACAGTATGCTAACATGACACCTAATATCCCACAGGGAAAAAACATTAAATGCTTTCATAACATTACAGTGCATGTGATTAACAGCTTTGAATGTAAGTGTTCTCCTCTATCAAGTTAAGCAATTTAAATCCAGAGTAATTTCAGAAGATCTCAGTGGGAAGCTTTGGCAAAGTCCCAAGAGTGCTTTATATCACAATGCATGGCAAAAGACTTCAGAAAAAAATTTAATATTCTCAAGGTTGAAACTAAAGAATTTTAATGTTTAAAAATTTCAAAGCAACATAATGTGTGCATAAACATTCTAGGTAAATAACCTCTTCTAAAACTGTCAATTCTATTAGCATTATATATTGCATCTGTTAGAATAATCAACACTGGATTCATTTTTATAATAGGATAGATGAGATTTATTTACTCATTATAAAAGCATTTATTCTTTAGCTAATATGGGCAAGTTTTTTTTGTCTGAAGGGGTGAATATAAAAAAAAAATCATGAAGAACATTTTGTGCTGTCAGGAGCTCATAGTCTATTATATTGGTTTACAATTTTGTAATCATTAGGGCCATTCACGAATATTCCAGACAAATAGTAGGATAGAACTTTTGAGCTGCCTTGCAGTTAGGCATTGGCATGTGCCTTGCTTTCCAATGAAATATAAGCTGCAGTGTCTTGTGTTACTTCTATGTGATGATTGTTCCCTTACTCTACACATGGCAAGAGATAAAGTTACAAATGTCGGTACTTCATCAGCCTGGATCCCTGATTAAAAACAATGTCAAGCAGAGCCCTCTCCTATCCAATATGACTATGAAATCTGAACAAAAAATAAATTAACATTTGCTGCTTTAAGCTTTGGATTTTACTGTTGTTGTTGTTACAGTATAATTGAATACACCTTTTTATTTTCTTTTGTAATACTTGTTATTTGCATCTCAAGGATCGTCTTCTCTCTACTAGATGGTTCTATCTGTGAACTTATCTGTACTCTGGATTCCTAACTATCCAGGACCATACCCATATCCATACAAAGTGAGGAAAGAGAAAGAATAGGCTACTCCTGATAAAGAGGGATTGGGGCTGCATGGATAGTTGCTCACCTGGGGACAATATGCACTAGAGGGGAGATTGAATATGGAAATGAGACATGAGATGAATAGATGTAAAAGACTGTCCAAGTCAGCAAAGAAAATAGGGAACAAAAGTATTAAAATGATGGGAGAGATTCAAGACTCCAAGTGGATGAGGAGTGAGAGGAAGTGGGTCCAGAGGAAATGAGGAGGAGTCTTCTGCAAAATTGATACAATAGTATTATTACTAGCAAATGCCAGATAACACTTACTGAGCATTTACTAGGCGCCAGGTATTTTGCTAAGTACTTTTCATATTTAACCTCATTTGAGAACCTTACAGAGGAGGTACCGTTATTTCTGTCACTTTTAAAAGGAGTGAACTATAGGTCATAAAATTTCAATAATTTTCCTAAAACCAGAGAATTATTAAGATAAGCTAAAATTCAAATCCTTTCAAGGCAAGTCCAGAGTCAGTACTTGTAACTGCTGGTGTATATTTTCTACATTAAAATGGTAAGGGGAAAAATTCAATGAACTTTCTCTTACTAGGAATTGTGGAGAGATTTCATTCTCTTTGCATTTTTTTTAAAATTTGAGATTTCAGGAAAGAGTCTCATTCCCTTTTCATATCTATCTTTCTAACTTATTTCCTACCAGCTATTTATATCAATTCTAACTCTACTGGTTCTTGTGTAAGATAAAGCACTCAACTCATACTTGCTCAGCCTGAACCACAGAATCCTTATTCTAATAGAGTCAGATAGGGGCCATCATATTATGGGGGTTTTCATAATTCAGACAATTAGAAAGAAAAGAAAAAGAATTGCTTAAAAGGCAGAACTGATAGAGAGATCCAAGATGGTCAAGTAGATAAACACTGTGTCTGGTCCTTCTGTGAACATATTAAAATTACAACTAAATTATAGAACAATCAACCTGGAGAACCATCTGAAGTCTAGCTGAACAGAAGTCCTAGTCTGTTAAAGAAGAAGACACGTCGAGGCCGGTAGGATGGGTGGAGATGCAGAATGAGCCCCAAACCTCCATGAGGTGGTTGAGAATCAGGAGGGATATTTGGGCCCTGGAGGTTCCCCCAGGATGAGTAAAGGACTCCAGCTCCACAGCAGGTTCCGCAGTCTGGAGTACTGGTGCCAGGAAGAGGAGCATCCACAACATCTGGCTGTGAAAAACAGTGGGTATTCTGATCATACGGGTAGGATAGAAGGCTGTGGGAAACCAACATCCTCTTAAACAACCCATGCACGGACTCAATAACTCACAGGCATTCACCCTGGGCTCTGGTGGAGGGATGGTGCCTCGGAGGGTGTTGGAGGCATACGGGGGGGTGGGGGGGCAGACTGAGATATGTGGCTTTGGTGCAAGGGCTTAAGGACAATCACCATTTTCCTTGTGAGGGATTGTCCTCCCATGCAGCTGGCAGGCAGGCACCATCTTTCCTGTATTGAGCCCTCCCCCACAGGGCAAAATCTGAATCTGTGTTGGTCTGATGAGTTCTGCTAGGACCCCAACCCACCCAACTCCACCAATGCCAGAGGCACTTTCTCGGTGATCAGCCAGCCCTGTCTGCATCGCACTCTTTCTTGGAAAACTATTGGAGTCTGGCAGACCCCAGGTGTGAGGCAACTGGCTTCAGTGTGTTCTGAGACTTTTGATGAGTAGCTCCAGGCTCAGCAGTGGAACCAAACTAGAATTTACATTAACGTGGTGACCACAAATCTTCCCACTCTAATGACTCCCTTCCTAGTGACCCTGCCTAACTCAACTTGCAAACTACATAAGGTTCTATCAGTGGCTGAAACTCAATGGAGCCAGCAGGTAGTAGCAGACCTCTGGGTGTCCTGGTTTTTATAAAGCTACCCCAGGCCCAGTACTGTGGCAGACATCCTTGGTTCACAGCGTGGTCCCTCCCACACACCTCTGTGTGTCACACAGGCAGTTAACAACTATGGATCACTTTGTAGATGCTACCAGGTAGTCCCCAGCAAGTCACAGACAGTGACTTCCAAGTGGCCTCAGAAACAACATATTTGAAAGTTGGCTTCAGACCACAGCAGGGCACCACCCAATTAGCCCAACAAGTGGCATACACACAGGGCAGTCTCAACAGGCACTAGAATCCACTGGGACAAATCCCACTCTTGGGGTAAGCCCCCCACACAGCAGCCAATAAGCTGTGGCCAAACACCACAGACAAATAGAATGAAAGTCAATCCCACCCACTGATGTGCCAACAGCAATCAAGGCTCAACTAAAACAGGAGGGCACACACAACCCACATAAGGGACACTCCTAGCGCACCCACTACAGGTGACCAGAGAGACTGTGCCAAACCCCTCCAGGGTACCTACTACATAAGGCCACCCAGCAAGACTGGGAGACATAGCAGCCCTACCCACTACACAGAAACAAACACAGAGAGGCCGCCAAAATGAAGAATCAGAAATGCATCCCAAATGTGAGAACAGGAAGAAATTCCAGAAAAAGATCTAAATGAAATGGAGGTAAAAAACCTACCAGGAAGAATTCAAAAAAATGGTTGTAAGGATGCTGAAGGAACTTAGTGAGAACTTTAAGAGAGATAGCAAGCATGAAAAAAGACATAGAAACCATAAAAAAGGACCAATCACAAGTAAAACATACAATAAGTAAAATGAAGAATGCACTAAAATGAATCACCAGCAGACTGGATAAAACAGAGGATTGAATCAGTGATTTGGATGACAAGGCAGCAGAAAATATCCAATCAGAATAGCAAAACAAGGAAAAAAAAATCCAAGAAAATGAGTCTAGTTAAGAGACTTCTGGGACAACATCAAGTGTAACAACATTTGCATCATAGGAGTACCAGGAGAAGAGAAAAATCAAGGGACTGAGAAAATATTTGAAGAAACAATGACTGAAAACTTTCCTAACCTGGCAAAGGAAATAGACATACATGTCCAGGAAGCACAGAGTCCCAAACAGGATGAACCCAAACAGGCCCACACCTAGACACATTATAATTAAAATGGCAAAAATTAAAGACAAAGAGAGAATCCTAAAAGCAGCAAGAGAAAGGCAACTAGTAACTTATAAGGGAGTTCCCATAAGACTGTCAGCTGATTTCTCAACAGAAACTTTGCAGGCCAGAAGGGATTGGCACTAAACATTCAATGTGATGAAAAGCCAGGACCTACAACCAAGCTTACTCTACCCAGCAAAGGCTATCATTTAAAACCGAAGGACAGATAAAGAGCTTCCCAGACAAAAACATCACCATCAACATAGTACTACAAGGAATGTTACAGGGACTTCTTTAAGACAATAACAATAAATAATAATAATAATAATAATAATAATAATAATAAAATGGCAATAGCTACATATCCTTCAATAATTATTTTCAATGTAAATGGCTTAAATGTTCCAATCAAGACATAGGAAGCCTGAATGGATAAGAAAACAAAAGGCTTATATATGCTGTCTACATGAGACTCACTTCAAATCAAAAGACACACACACAGACTGAAAATAAAGGGATGGAAAAAGATATTTCATGAAGATGAAAACAAAACAAACAAATAAACAAACAAAAACAAACAACAAAAAAAGCTGAGGTAGTTATACTTGTATCAGACAAAATAGACTTTAAAATAAAGGTTATAACAAGAGACAAAGGAGAACTGGATAATCCCACTTCTGGGTATTTGTCTGAAGAAAATCAAAACCCTACTTTGAGGGGACGTGTGCAGCCACATGTTCATTACATCATTATTCATAATGGCCGAAATGTGGAGGCAGCCTGGGAGTCTGCTGATGGAAGAATGGTTAAAGGGGAGGTGGTACATATATACAATGGATTATTGCTCGACCATGGAAGGGAATGGGTTATTGCCACCTGTGGTGACATGGATGGACCTGGAGAGTATTGCGGAGTATGTCAGACAGTGAAAGACAGATGCAATGTGATTTTGCTTATATGTGGAATCTAAAGAACAAAATTAACAAACAAAACAGAAACAAACTCATAGATACAGAAAACATTTTGATGGTTGCCAGATAGGAGGGTGTTTGGGGGAGTGAATGAAAGAACGGGAAGAGATTAAGAAGTATAAATTGGTAGTCATGGGGATGTAGGGTATAGCATAAGGAATATAGTCAATAATATTCTAACAACTATGTACGATGTCAGAGGGGTACTAGATTTGTTGGGGTGATAGATGGGAGGGGGCTTGGGAGCAGGGTAAAAAAGGTGAAGGCATTAAGAAGTACAAATTGGGAGTTACAAAACAGTTATGAGGATGTAAAATAAAACATAGGGATTATAGTCTATAATATGGTAATAACTATGCATATTGGTAGGTGGGTACTAGACTAGTCAGGAGGACCACTTCTTAAATTATATAAATGACTAACCACTATTCTGTACACCTCAAATTAATACAAAATGATATTGAATGTCAACTTTAATTGAAAAATTTTTAAAAGGGGAAAAAGGTGAAGGGGGATAAGAGGTCTAAATTTCTAGGTATAAAACAAATAAATCATGGGGATATAATGTACAGCATAGGGAATATCATCAATAATGTGATAGCATGGGACAGTGTCAGATGATTTCTGGACTTAATGGTGATCACTTCTTTAGGTATATAAATGTTAAGCAACTATAGTGTACACCTGAAAATAATATAATACTGTATGCTAGCTATATTTTTAATAAAAATCTTTTTTAAAAGGCTGAAGTTACTCTTTGAAGGAGCACTATGCACATTTTACCACTTTATCTTAAATAATATATTTTTTAAATTTAACATTTCTGATATTGGTGTCTATTTTTATCACCATTACACTTAATTTTCTTCAACTAGTCTAACAGCAGTAAGAGTTTAAATGCTTGCTTCATGGTTTCTGAAAGTCTATTTTGCTTTAGACAATTATTACAGAGCCTTTAATTTTTTAATTTACTTGTTTTTTATTATTGGTTATATTAAAATTGTATTTTTCTGAAAGATATTGTTTCTCTAGTATTCCCTCATCCTCCAGCAGCATACCTAGTCATGGATACTTTAGTGGATACCTAGTCACTAGATTCCTCAAATATGTGGAAATTCTATGTTTTATAAAATGTTTGCTTCAGTTACCGAGAATTCTGTTTTTGCTTTGTTTCTTTCTTTGTTTTTTTTGTTGACTCTCTGGTTCAGCAATAGGAAGTCTTCCTTAGTTTAGTATAAAAGGAAAGAACTTCTGGGTTGACATAAAAAGTTATTGATTTCATGTTAGTTCCAAATTTCTCTGATAATCTGTTTTCTATCCCATAATTTTCCAACCCCCAGTTTTGCTTTGCAAGTATGTCAGGCCAAATATGTGTTTGGGATACTTTAGCAGGATCTAGAGTAGGTACTGCAAATGGGGTTCATTAACTGAGCCAATTGTAGACATCTTGAAGTGACTAACTAGCCAAGGCTCAAGAGAAAATTAGTGGAAAACTCTATTACGTCTGACACGGTTGTAGGCGGCAGGAAAGGCAACTTGAATGTATTACCATTTCTCAAAGACATTTGGATATAAACTAATAAAGAAAGCCCATTTGTCTTAACTTTTGTTTTACAACTCACTTTTACAATGAACAGAACTTTAAAATTTTGCATTATATATGCTAATGGTGTAGTGTGTAATTTGAATTCAACAAGCAAAAAAAAACAAACTTGCACTTCTAGTAATAAAAGTGAAACTCAAGGAAATGTTGGGTCAAGAGTCCACATCAGTCTCAGGCCATTAACTGCTGTTAATAGGTTGTCAAAGACAATTATTGTAGTGAAGGAGACTGATTCCTGACTCATCTATCAGCCACAGAAGAGTGCACTGTACGAAATTCCCTGGTTCTTCCAAGTCCAAAAAAGGAAAGAAAGAAATGTCCACATGATGAGCACGAGGAAAAATCATCATCAATGATAACAAGAGTAAGAGGGGGTGCCAACTGCCTTCTCCTACTGTCTGTCTACCCTCTCCTGATCTCAACTGAATCTTACCCCTTTGGGGAGTAATCTTTTAATTTCCCCTTTTTCATTCTCCTTTAACATTCTCATTATCATCGATGCTAAGGCTTCCTTTGGAATTATGTATTTATGTATTGCATTGATCAAAGTGTTGTAGGCAGTATAAAACATGCACAACTAATATAGCCTGTTACAGATTCTTAGATGGAAATCATTAGTGCAATTAATATTAAATAAATTTGAGAAATACTTTATAATTTGCTGTGCATAGTTTTTAATTATATTTTTCTTTTGTAATACAAACAATTGAATTCTGATTAATTCTCCCATTTCATAAATGCTGTTCTCAATGAATTCATCAATGAGGAATACTTGAAAACTCTTAGGTGATAAGTCCAAAATGATCTTTGTGACAAGGAAACAACTGCTCAGTACTGAAAACACCCCAAAGGATTATTTTATTTGGTCTATAATTGAGAATAATATTTCAATAAAGCAGGAAGATTAGATACTTCTTTGGGAAATTACTTTCTTTGAAAGTACTTTATTTTTAGTGCATGTTCCATATATCTTTAACCATCAATATAATCAAATTTGGGTTTCAATATTAAGAATATGACCTAGGGTTGCCCTGTTCATTAACATTTGTGAGTTTCAGTTTTTACATTAGTCACTATTATCTTATAAGGTTGTTGTGAGACTGAAAAGAATGAATGAATGTAAAATAACGGGTTGAATATCGCTTGGTGGTTGACTTCTTAGGCCTTATATTCAGGTAGGCCCAGCTTTGACCCTGGGTTTCCTGACTCACTAACTATGCAGTCCACATGTTACTGAAAGTTTTGAAACCTTAGTTTCTTCACTTGCAAAGTAAGGATCAGAATTGTACCTATTCCATTGGATAAGGGAGGATGTATTGAGATGATGCATGTAAAATACTTAGCATGGTGCTATGTGCATAGCGTCTCTCAATGAATGCTGGCTATTAACACTTTCATTGTAGAAATCACCGTGTGAAAGATGTACTATTTTTATTCATCTTTTCACTCTTTCATCATTCAGCAGCCTTGGGAATGGTGAGCCTGAGCCCAAGATTTCCTTTTCCCCATCATTTCTGCACACTGATCTCTCTTAGAGCTCCACTTACTAGTTGTCAGTTGCCTTTTCAGAATTTTCAGTGACCTCCTTCCCTCTTCACCTCCATGTGCCTAACACATTATGTCTAAGCATTTGGAGGCAGAGTTGTGTATTGTTTCACTGGCCTTCATATCATCTTACGTTCAAATAGTAACTACATCAAGAATTAGCCTCTGGAAATATATTTGCTCTTTCTAAGCCTCAATATTTTCATATATAAAAGAAAAATAATGTTAATGCCTACTGTGCAGGTTTTTATACAGTTGGAAGGAGATAATAAAACTCTTAACAGAGTATTTGGTAGATAGTATGTGTTTGGTAAAAGCTAGCTAATTTTATTCTTGTTGCTAAACAGCTTCATTTTTAGAAAGTTTCTCCTTACATTTTTTCAAAGGTTGCCTGCTTCATATCGAATCCACTCTTTGATTTTCTAGTTGGCCTATGGAATACCGTTGATTTCTTTATGTCATATTAGACTGGACAGTTCTTTGAAAGGTGTTTCCTAAAAAATGAAAAACTTTCAAAAATCACCATATATTTTGCTTTAACTATGAACAAAATACCATTTATAGTAATTAACATAGACTTTCCTCTTCAATGATCTATGATATTTTTAAAAGATAACATTTATCTTCCAGTCAAAAATGGGTATTTCCCATCAGCAATAATCTGAAGAAAAATACTGACAGAAAAACTATAGGACAATGGAAAACTTCTGCCCAGAGCAGGAATATTGTTAATACATGTGTTACACCTCTGCATTTCAACACTTTTTTTCTACGTAGTTATATTTAGAACTCTAAGAGCAGAATTCAAATTTTTTTTAAAATAAAATGCAAACAACTTACACCAACTGCATATATTCCCTAGACTATGTCGGGCCTCAGTTGGAAATAATTTATGTATTTTTGAGGAATTTTTCAATTTCCACAGATTTCTGAAATAAAATTGCAACGGTTATCTAAATGGAAATGACAAATAAAACAATAGACAGGAAATAAAGAGACATAAGATCATTCACAAAAACTTGTTTTTTTATGTGCTTAGTTATTGTTTCACAGCTCCCTTAGAGAACAGCAGGAATGTTTTTACAGTCTCCCAGAGATCTATTGTGTGTTTTCTTTGCATTTTCATTTCAAAGGCCAGGACTAGGGTGAGGTAATAGAGGCACCTACGGTACAAAATATATGGAGAAATAACTCTTATCCTGTTTCATAGGGTTATAATTGATGTAGTGTTTATGGTCATTCTTGAAATCTAACTGGTAGACCTGCTGTTCGCCTGCTCTGGGAGCAATTGATTTCTATATAAATCCATATATCATTTAAACTTTGGTTACATCTGTTACCAGGGTAAGAACCAACAGGATTGTCCTGATAATACTACCTCCCCACCTCTCAACTTTGTACAGCTGTGCATATTTTAACTTATTTAATTTTCACAAAACCTTATTCATAAAGCACCATTTATCATCCCCTTTTTGAAATGAGGCAAACAGGGTAAGTAACTTCCCAAGGCCACATGGTAGGATGTTATAACAACCCATAAAATGTACACCCATGTGTTTATTCATTCATTCAACCAATACTTATCTATATAAACAAATAAGGGTTTGAATTTTTGTTTATTACTTATTAGCTATGAGATCTTGGACAAGTTGCTTCATGATCTAAGTTTCTATAAAACAAGAATACAAATAGCACCTTTTTAAAAAGAATACCTGGGTCATTTAATTAGAAAATTCATAAAGAGCACATGGCAGGGGGCTTGGTACATCATGAGTTACTAAAATGTATCTTCTCATCTCTTAATTTTTTCTCTTCTAATCTACTCAGAATTTTACTGTCATATGAATTATATCATGCCACAAAGTTAAAGCAACAGTTATCTACTGCTGCATAACAAATAGTGACAAAACTTGACACTTGAAACACCACAAAAATGTATCATTCATACAATTTCTGAGCACCAGAAATCTGTGCGGAATTTTACTGTATGGTTTGGTTCAGGGTCTCTCATGTGGTTGCAGTCAGGCTGTAGAGTGGGGCAATAGTATCTGAAGACTTGACTGTGGCTAGAAGATCTGCTTCCAACCTTACCCAGGTAGTTCTTGGTAGGAGGCCTCAGTTCTTCATCATGTGTGACTCTCTAGAGGGCCACCCATGGCATAGATCCTCCAAAAGAATGAGTGATGAGAAAGGAAAACAGTAAAAGAGAACAAGATAGATGTCACAGTATGGTTTATAACCTAATCTTGGAAGTGGCATATATTCATCTGCCATATTCTGTTGGTCACACAGACAAAGTGGTACAATATGGAAAGGTACTACAAAAGTGTGCAAACACCAGTAAGCTGGAATCACCATGGTCTATCATGCAGGCTGGTTATCACAAACAGTTTCCCTATTAACAAAACATTCAAAAGCTCCCTTGTTTCTTCTGATTTAAGTTGGATTTTTTTATTCTTGTTTTGCATCACTTTGACAAAGATCCTTTACACTACGTACCCTGTCCTCCCACACTCCTATCTGGTCTCATGACTCTCATCTGTATGTTGCATGTTGGTTCCTAAGCAAGCTATCCACACCACACAGCTTCATAAAGTTGCTGATTACATTTTTCCCCCTGCTAATTTCAGTATCTCTTCTTTCCCAGGAACTGAAACTCTTCCTACTATTCAAAGTCCATTCGAAATCCCATCCTCTCCATGAAATTTTTCTTATTATTATTATGGATGGTTTCTCTTTTTCTGAATCCTGATTGCCCTCTCTATGAACTTCTTGTATGGCAATTATCTTATGTCTTCTAATATTTTGATGTTTATATTTTTTTCTAACACTCATAAATCAATGATGTGAGGTCATGAGACTTGCTCATCTTTGAATCCCTATCAGTGCTTAGAACAGTGTGCAGTAGATATAATATGCACTTCTTCAAATATTTGGTCTAATTAAACTGAGTTACCTAATTAATGCATGCTTGAATGCAAAGAGTAGTAAACGAAGGGCAGTGACATGACTTTCAGCGTGATTCAGTTTTTCTAACTGTTGTGAATTCCCTTTACTTTTGCCAACAGATGGATAGGTAGTAGGCTCATTAGGTTTATTTTAAAGTTGTGGATTTGATTAGAATTTTGAATGGACAGCAGCATATTTTATTATGAATAACTGTGTTAAAATGTCATGTAATTGTATGCACTTAGGCAGAGAAATGTTCACTGAAGGCAGTGAAGAGCAGATAATAGCGTTAATTCTCTTCTTTTCAGTCCCTACCATATACTTTCTAACTATAGCTCTTGATAGGACAACCTAGTATATTTAAAGAAAAAGTCCCTATATTTAGAAGTGCTCTATTAAAAATAAAGTCAAGAGCAAGTAAACTGTAAGGAAAATTCCAGATTCATAACTTTTTTTCCTTTTTTTAAGGCAAACATAAAAACAAAAACAGGTACAACATTTTGAGAGCTGTTGAGCATTTAACATAAGATGGTAGGCGTGCCAGGGAAAGGTAACCAGATATTGCTTCCTTATTTGCCATTTTCTGATTTTAATGTTTTTAACATTGAATAAGCATATAATAGACTATCAAATAGTATTTTATACTTATCTCTAGAGTAAAACAATAGCAGTAAATAGTATTAGGAAAATGCCTTTATTTCACAGGCTGCTTTTAAGTTCGTAGAATTTGATCTCCAGTTTCAGGCAAAATATATTAAGGGTAGTAGAGTAGTGAAACTTAGTTTAGATATTTAAATATATCATGCAGTACACATTTCTGAAACCTATGCCATCATTGAACTAAAAAGGAAAACATAATTTTCATATAGAATGTATATTTATCCACTTTATTGTATAGGATGTTTATAAGATAGTATACACATTGCATTGTAGCATTAAAATAAAAATAAAAATCTAGGATGTTCTTTCTCTAGCCAATACTGAAACTTGTCCAAGTATTTACTGGATATGACTGCTCTATACCTCTGATTGCTAAATCAGATGAAAATGGATGTTTTGGGTGATCCCCAGAGTGGCAGTGAACCTCAGTGAATTGCCAGGATCTGTTTTTATCCTTCCTTTAGTAATAAGAGTGAGCACTTGCCCTAAGCTGGACACTGCATACATTGTCCCATTTAATTTTGTTCTCATAATACCTTCATGGGCAAGTATAGTCACTCCCACACCTAAGAACAAAGTTGAGTATTACATCAGATTCTCAAAATTAATAATAATATCCCATTTGGACAAAGGGACTAACATGATAAATACTAATGAAGAAATGAACAAAAACAACAGTTTCCTTAACTAGATTCAATTTTAATTGGTTTGGGAACTTTTGTGTTGAAATTGAAACTTTCCTTGGTATTTGAGAAATGAAAACAGTAAAGAATATGTTTGGGGATTATCAGTGGCCTGAGCATTAGTAACCTATTATTGTAAACAAAAATAATTAAAACACATTTTTATTTTATAGATGACGAAACTGGTTTAGAGCAGCCAAACATTCAGCCCTAGGGCACATGATTAACATACGGCAGACCTATAATTTAAATCAATGTTCATGTCTCTTTTGTTCTCTTTTTTTAAAGTATAATTTGTTCCCTTTTTTTTTTAACTATAATCTACTTCCCCCCTCTCATCATAATAATATGTTTCCTTTAATAAAATACTTTCAACTTTTAAATATATAATCCCAGCAACTTTACAACTAAAATATTTATTTAAAGTATAATTTTAGTAATATTAAAATGTACAAAGAAAATAACTCACTCAAATATTTGCTATTTCTTATTTAAGTAATACAGATTTTCAGGTTTATAGCCCATAATATTTATATAAAATTAAATTCATTTTGTAAATTCAATTTTATAGCCTATCTTTTCTTCTTATTTATTTTACGTGAGCATTTTCCCATGACATGCTTTGATTTCATCTGATATTTAAAAACACTGTGAGAATGGTAAAGAGAACTGCCATAGAAACGAGGAACTGAAGTGTATTGTTTGACAAGTGCTCAAAGTCATACAGCTTACTATTGGCAGAGCTTCAGCTGGTACCCAAGCCTCATAAATGCTAACCTTAACTTATTTTCACTAGGTCCCAGCTTAAATTGAACTCTTTCTCAGATATGTTTTGCTTAAAATAGCACTTATGAATTCAGTACTTTTTGATTTCAAAGATTTTCTAGTAAAAATGCTACTTGAATAGGACAGTATTTTTCTTTCATCAAAGAGATTTGAGAAAAGGCAAAAAAATAAGAATATGGTTTTCAAATCCAATATTCTCAACACCTAGTTCAAACAAATTGTTTTGCTTTTGACATGCAGAAAGTTTACATTTTGAGAGAAGTGGGCTATGACTGAACAGGAATTTAAGTGGCCATTGTTCTTTCAGACAGTCTTCCCAATCCACTTTTTTTTAAGTTGAGCTACTTCCCTGAAACTGTAAGATCAAATAAAGGCCTTATAGCATTTGACTATTTGGTAGACAATGGGTCTCCATTTGTAGAGGTATGAGGAAATCCATTTTAAAATGCTCAGTGCCAATGATGCTGAACATTCCTTAAAAGGTTTTTAAGAGAATCATTAATGGGCTTCCACATGTAGTTTTCTATGAAATTTCCTGTATTAGACACCCCCTATTACACAAGAGTAACATTTGTAAACATGATCATGAAAAATGCCATTAGAAAAGATGAAAAAGTGCCATTTGCCACAACATGGATGGATCTTGAGATTATTATGCTAAGCAAATTTATTCAGACAGAAAAAGTCGAGAATCATATGACTTCACTGATATGTGGGATATAAAACTGAAAGCAACAAAGGAACAAGACAAACAAAGAAAGAAACAAAAACTCATAGACACAGACACAGGTTTAGTGGTTACCAGAGGGTAAGGGGAGAGGCGGGTGGTAAAAGAGGGTAAATGGGGTCAAATATATGGTGATGGAAGGAGAACTAACTCTGGGTGGTGAACACACGATATGATATATAGATAAGGCATTACAGAATTGTACACTTGAAACCTATGTGATTTTACTAACCATTGTCACCCCCAATAAATTTTAATTAAAAAAAACTGCCATTGAAATGTGAATTTTCACGAAAGACATTACAAATGATCATTATTCATGGACATGAGAATAACAACATGTCCACACATGGAAGAATTACAAGAAGTAACAGATAACAGCTTTCTAAGGTCTAATGAACCTCTTGGCCAGTTTCCATACAACTCAACAACGTAATGTACTTATTAAACTTATGCAACAGCCAAAGAATCTAAATGCCATGCATGAGAAAGACATTTCTCTAATACAAATCTATTTTGATGATCTAGTAGATGGTCTAATGCAGTGAGCACTGATTTGGCTATAGTAAATTCTCTACTCTAAATCTTCTATATTTATTTTAAAAGGTACAGTGAAATTTGCAGTACAGGTTTGGAAGGAAAGAGGATTGAGCTATACATAACTGTATCTGGACTCTTAACAGCTCTGTTATTCTATTCCAAATACACCATCTTCTTTCATCATCTGCCAAGCCCTACATAAATCACTCACAAAAACTAAACAGAATAACTCAGTCAAATGTGCTGAATTTTCCATTTTCCTCTATTAGATTCAGAATCCTTCCTAGTCAGACTGTTAGTTCTCTGCAGAAAATAACAGTGATGATTTACATTTGTTTATATAACATATTTAAGCACTGTTACACCCTTCTACATGAATATCCTTATTTTATTTTCATGCAAATACCATTATGCAGATATCATTATTATTATTGTCTCATTTTCTTAATAAGAAATTTAGGATTAAAGATGTTAAGAATCTTGCCGAAGGTCACATAACTGGAAAAGTGGAACTGAGTTTAGAAACTAGACAATCTAACTTTAAAGCTACTGATATTAAAATATGAGTACACATATGTCTTTTTCCCAGATAAACTGATTATGTATACAGTTCTTAAATATTTTATCAAACATAAAATACACACACATCTTTAACTAATGGATATCTATATCTGTCAGGTTACCACATCAAAAGTCTTACTGCATATGAAAATACTGAAATAATAAAATGCAATAAAAAATATTTTTGTCTTCCATCATAGTCGTTTAACTCAAGGGATCTGCTGGATCCCCTTAATGACAATCTTGCATTACAAACTCCATCTCTCTGCTTCTGAAGAACAAAACCATTCAAGGTGGGTAACGAGCTGAGGATTGTACAACTGATTTGGCCAGCTTTTAGCAAATCTTTCTCTTTAAACTGTGTGATAAGCGAATGTTTAAAATCTCCCCCAATGACTTCCATCTCCTGTTATTCACACCCATATAACCTGCCCACCTTGAACGTGGGCTGAACCTAGTAACTTTCTTCACCTAATAGAACATGGCAAAGTTCAAGAGATATCACACCTGTGATTAAGTCACAAAGGATAGTGACTTCATCATGCTAGCAGACCTTCAGCTTCTTGACTTACACAGAAGCTACAATACTGGAGGAACCTACAGGACATAGACACTGGGGAGTCTCCAGTCTATAGTCAGGGAGGAACTGAGGTCCATGGTCCAAGAGCCTGAGTGGAACTGAATCCTGCCAACAACCATTTGAATTTGAAGTGAATCCTTTCCCAGTTGAACTTCGGATTCAGTATAGTACAACCACCACCTTGATTGTAGCCTGTGAGAGACCCTGAAGTAGAAGGTGTATCAAGTAAACTCCCAGATTCATGATCCACAGAAACTGTGAGATAATAAATGCTTGTTGTACAGTTCTAAGTTTTGTGGTAATTTGTTAAACAACAGAACATAACTAATACAGATAATTTACACATATGTGACTCTATGTGAATGTATGTCTATGTGTATGTTTTTTATGATAAGCATGGTGGAGACATAGAGGGCTATTGTCACCACTGAGCTTCACTTTTTATTATCAGTGCAATTCATAGACAATAGGAAAATTCTCACTTTACTAAATCAAAGATTTCCTTGTGCATGGATGAGCTAATCTAAATTTTCTATACTGTAAGTTCCAACATTGTAAAGGAGAATTGTAATTGAACCACCTTGCCAACAACTGGGTGTGTATATGTCAAATATTTTCCTGAAATAATTAAGAGGGTACATTCTAAAGAGGAGAGGTACACACACACCCTCACTGTCGCAGAAGATACGCCAGTTTCAAATGATGCAAATACGATGCTAAATTCTACCTTTAGACAACCCATCCACTTCATACTCCTAAATAGAAATAATGATGACTAGTCATCACAATTTTTATATCCAGCAGACTTATGTTGGTGATCCTGGAAGAGCTCTAAAACTTTCTGATTATGACTGAGGGGCCCATCTGAGCACACTATGTTACTTAAGATGAATAAAATGCAAAACACTCATTTGTGATATAGTGTAATATGAAAAAGCAAAGCTAAGCTACGGTAGCAAACTGGACCCTGGGGATTCTTAAGGAAGAGAGTCAGATTAAATGAAGCTACAAGTTCCAAAAGGAAAAACGAAGGAGAAAAGCTTCAGCATCCCAGAATTCAATGATTTCTAAAATATTTATGCTAATGAATGAATGGACAATAGTATTGCACCTCCACTAGATATTTCACCCTTGATAAAATAGATGGAGGAGCACAATTAGTTCTTTGGCAGAACTGTAAATATATAGTCAGTCTTTGCCAAATCAGTTTTGTCTTAATTCCACAGTGCCTAAGTGTATCTCAGCTACAGATCAATAGACAATATTCATACGAGCTATTTCTTATTGTTTTCCAGGCTGATATATTTCATTTTGATAGTATTTCTTCCAACATTTACTCTTTGATCTAACAGAATTTGAAATTAAAACTAAATCTTAAAATTTAATATAACCTATTCCTTATGATCACACCTGGAAATTCAATGTTTCCTGAGCTTCTTAACTTAGTGCATGCACTTTTAACTGTTTTAACAATTGTGAGATAAGAAACTTTCAAAGTAACAAACTCGGAGAGTTAATTTTTGTGCTTTGGGAGAGGATACATCACCTTCTTTGAAGAGGTGAAGCACAAAAGACTTTGTTAAGTGCAAGTAGGTGGACCCTGTGGCCCTGTTTGTTCATTTTCATCTGTTATCCCAGTACAAGTGTTAAAAGTAATCATTTCACACTTAAATATGTTTTCTTTGGAAGACAAATTGCATAGTCATCCTAAAGTAATCAATCTCAGAACAAAGTGAGAATCACTGTCTCCTATTCAGGTACCATAAAGGATAAAGTTAACTAAAATCAAATACTTATACATTTGTTTCTATATGAATTAATGCATGTATCAATTAAGTTGTAGATTTAATAAATATTTGTCTTTATAAGCCAGGGACTATGCTAGGCACCTGCCGATTATTAGTGATATACTTACTAGAGGGAAGATGGCAATGACTGTACAGTTTTTACATCTCACTGAATACCTACATAAAAGCAGAGAGCACATCTAGATATCAGAACAAAAAAAAAAAACAAACAAACAAACAAAACTAATGGAAAACATTTATAACAGAACCAAGTCAGAATATGTCTCTTTAAGCTTCAAAATAAAAAACAAAAATGGCTACACTTGGCATCAGCATCTGCTTAGAAGAAATTACAGGAAACAACAGAGAAATCTCAGGATCTGGAGATCCTGAGAATAGGGGAACCCCAAATAACCAATAAGGTTATCACTAGAAGGTAGGCAGACCAATCAGAGAAAATCAACTAACTAGAGCAGTTGGAGTGGTTGCCTTCTTCAACAGAAAGTGATTACAACAAGGTTTATGGTAATATTAATTATGAAACCTGCTCTCCCCATGAATTCTTTGAACTGCCCCACCAACCTTGGTTCCTTTTCAGCTCAGAGTCCAAACTAAAGAGAAATTGTTGGGGATGAAATTGAATTGAGTATATAGGGAAAAGGAGATGAATAGAAGGTTCACATAAAAGTAGGGAAACAGAACAGTCAGAGAATTTCAATAGCAAGAGACCAATCTTTTTACAAATGAACAACAGAAGAGGGAGTTCTATTAGGAAAGGTACTCTAAATTACAACTTTTTGTAAACATTCAGAATAATTAATTGCAAATGAAAAATGAGAAACATGAAAATCAAATAAATACCAATATTACAGGAAAATAACAAGAATACAGAAAATAAAAGCATGCCAGAAAGATATAACCAGAGTACACATCAAAACTTCATTTTTTTATTTCAAAACAAATCACACACATTAAATATAATATAAGACATGAGCAGAACATATAATGCCTTCCAAAATAGGAGGCAAGGTGGGCCAAAACTACAGTGAAATCAAGAGATTTAAAAAAAAAAAAAAGTTTTGAGAGAAATTGACAAAGATTAAATTTGTAAAAAAGATATCCAACATATGGATAATAGGAGTCCCTAAAGAACAAAAATGACTTCATAAAACAGAACAAAAACTAAACTAAATTTTTCTGAAGTATCCTAAAAAAGGGAAAAAAAAAACGACATATAGAATGAGCACATCATGTGCTAGACGACAGTAACACAGAAAATCAATGCTAACTAAAATACAAACTAATGAATGTAAAAGTAAAAAAAAAAAAGGCCACTAGCTGAAATAGCAAGTTATCTATAAGGAATTGAAAATTAAATTATCGTTAGTCCTTTTTAGTAGTGATGATTTAGATCAGAAGAAAGTGGAGCAATATTTAAAACACTCAAGGGAAGGAAAGGCAGTAAAGCTATTCTGAGGTCAACGGGTAGTTAACTGGGAAGCGAAACCAGAGTTTCTGCATTACACAAAGGCACACATACAAGTTCTGACAACTAAGTTCCCAAACTTGTTGAAACAATGTTGCTAACCTTTTTTAATATCAGAGGGATTATTCATCATGAATTTGTACCCACTGGATAAACAATTAACCAAGTTTACTATTTGGAAGTGCTGAAAATGTTGAGTGAAAAAGTTAGACGAAAGTGACCTGAACTTTTCGACAACAATTCATGGCTCTTGTATCACGACAATGCACCAGCTCACATGACACTGTCTGTGACGGAGTTTTGATCCAGTAAACAAATAACTCTATTGGAACACTCTCCCTACTCACCTAATGTGGCCCCCAATGACTTCTTTCTTTACCTGAAGATAACGGAAATATTGAAAGGAAGACATTTTGATGACATTCAGGACATCAAGGGTAATACGACGACAGTTCTGATGGCCATTCCAGAAAAAGAGTTCCAAGATTGCTTTGAAGGGTGGACTAGGTGCTAGCATCAGTGCATAGCTTCCCAAGGGGAATACTTCAAAGATGACTGTAGTGATATTCAGCAATGAGGTATGTAGCACTTTTTCTAGGATGAGTTCATGAACTTCATTGTCGAACCTCATATATATGTACAGAAAGGGACACACACAAACATTTGCATGCACACACAGCATACACTGTACAGAGTTAACATGTGTTTTAAGGATTTAAACGAAACTGCTGTTTGGGCACAGAATAACTTGGTCCTCTTTCAAAAAGAAATCCAAATGTCAATTTTACTCCTTCTGCATGTTATCTATAGATCAATTGCAAAAAGAATTTATAACTTGAGGAAGAACCTACTGGCAAAGTTGGAACAATTTAATATTCAAAAATGATGATGATTAAAATTTATTGAAGCCATCAAATAGATTTAAATGCATGAATGCATAATTATTTTTAAATTAAATTTCTTGGGGTGACACTGGTTAATAACATTATGTAAGTTTCAAGTATGCAATTCTATAATACATCATCTATACATTGCACTGTGTGCTCGCTACTCAAAGTCTAGTCACTTTCTGATACCATATATTTGACCCCCTTTATCATCTTCCTCCCACTCCTCTCCCCCTCTGGTACTGTTGTCTACATAAAGATATATATATATATATATATATATATATATATATATATATATATATATATTTTTTTTTTTTTAAACTAATTTGAAAGACTATTAAGAACGATTCTTTATCTTGAAAATTGGTAAATAAGGGAAAGAATGAAGCATTTATTTTTCCATTTCTTCATGAATTTGGTACCACTCGGTAATCAAGTAGGTCAGAATTGTTTCTTTACAGTTGGTAATAAGTGAGAAAGAGTTAGAATATCTATTTAGCAACCTCAAATGAAACAATGAATCTAAGTATTGCAGTTAAACAGTAGATAATATCTCAAAAAGTACAAGCAGACATTAGATGCTTCCTGATAAAAGAATACAAAAATCTGGCCAAAGGAAACACATATAAAGCTGATCAAACAATGGATCTACCACCTTCCAATTTTCAGGGAGTACAGAGGCTGTTTCACCTTAAAATCCTATAGTTCAAATGCTCTGGATTCTTCAACAGATAAAATTAAAGGGAAAAATTGTTGAATGGGGAATGTGGAAAATAAAGGAGATTTAAAAGTTTATAGAAAAGTTTATAATAATAAACTATGAATAAAACACAAGATAGTGGTGATTATGTAAGTCAGGTAATGGAGGAGGAAAGTTTTGGGATGCAGCTGTTTACTGGGGTTTCTGTGGTGCTTGGTGGAGTTCTGTCTTGATAGGGTGGTGTAACAAGAGTGTTTACACATTTTAATACTAATTGAGATATACATTTGTGTGTGCGTGTGTGTGTGTATGAGACAGAGATTTTCTGTGTCTGTTTTGAGTTACAAAATAATTTTTCAAAATAAAAATGGATATTACATTCAGCCCCGCAGCTTTATAATGATTTACGTACA
Source organism: Rhinolophus sinicus (assembly GCF_057876585.1). Lineage (NCBI taxonomy): Eukaryota > Metazoa > Chordata > Mammalia > Chiroptera > Rhinolophidae > Rhinolophus > Rhinolophus sinicus. Next base: position 37,796,303 of record NC_142515.1, read on the forward strand.
TACTTTTTCTCTTTTCAATGTCTGTAAGTGCCAGGTTGACATTTTGCAATAGATAAATAGAACTTGTAACATGTTATTAACAGTCACAATAATCATGACCATCTATTGATTATTCTATGTACCTGGTACAGTTTACTCCTCCTCCACTACCACCTCCCCACCAAGACTGGGATATTTCTTCAGGCATTAAGTCCTATAACCACAAATCTTATTTCTTTCATTAGTTTTCAGCCACCCCAGAAGCCCCCGAATCCATCCTCTGATTCCAAAAGCTAGAATGACTGTAGCGTTTTGTTTTGAGAATAGCTGCCCCCACCTCACCCCACCCCCCAACCTTGCCTCCTAGACTGACAAATGTCTTCAGGCTAAAAGTTAAAACCACTGTATAAACTGGTCATTTCCTTCCTTGTGGCTCAGTTCCCCTCCAGTTTCCGTCTGCTTTAAGTTTCTTTCCGGTTTCTTCAAATTGTTGCTTTCTTAATATTTTGTACAGATTACATTGTTATCTAAGTGATGAGTAATTCAAAAGGGGCTATACTCTTAGGAAAAGCCAGATTCTTTTGATGGCTGAGTGACTAATTTCTGTTTGTAGCCATGTGTTTTGATGTCATTTAAACACCACGTGACACTACACTCCTGTTAAGAGAGTAGTTCCAAAGAATAAACAAACCTGACTTTGCAAAGAATATTTCTGTAGGAAAGAAGATGTTAACAATTTTGATGAAGGGGATGATTCATGTTGATTCATTCAGTGTTTGCTTGCTCAGTCATTTCAAACAGACCAATCAATAATTACCTTGATTCACTAAGGAAATAAACCACTAGAAATAATTAAATGCACTTGAAACCTTACCAAAAATAAGAAGACTTTAAAAGAATATGGATTATACTATCTTAAAGCACATAAATTATATATTATAGGTGACGATAGCTGTTTTTGTGTTGTTTCACTTTGTGTTTATCAAAATCTATCACATTTTTGTATAATGAGTTATTCTTAATTTCTTTCCTGTATGTTGCTCTTTGATCAAAAAATACAAAATGAGCTGATATTTTTTTATTACTTTGAACCCAAAGCATGTTAAGTACTTTGAAACTTATTATCTATAATTCCCAATACATTTTTTTCCTCTACATTCGGTGGCCCCCTAATCCTCCATATAGCAGGACACTCATATTGTGAAAGGTATAAAAATAAATATTTGTTTAAGGTCCAATGTATCAGACACTTGAAGAAAGCTATGTAGTACAAAATATTAATGAAGTAAATAAAATCATCAGAATTTAGCTTTCAGCAAGTTTTGACAAGTCACTGTTAGGTGTTCGCCCAACTCTAATAATATATTTTTCTTTTTGGAGGGACCACAAGAGGCTATATTTTCAGCTTCTTTTAAATTTTATAATTTATCTGGGTTTTCCAAAAAAGATATAGGCAGTAATCTCCTGTCTTCTTTCAAGTTTGGCCTTCAAATATCCCACATGAATTTCAAGCTCTTTCTCTATATTTCTCGTCAAAATTTAGTGATATGTGTCTCTAATATGTACTATCAGATAGAAGAGCCCTTTCAAGCTGGAGCAATTCCCCACCCCCTAAAACTACCAGCCATGAACCAAATATCTATCATGAACAATACATAACCCTTTTTATGTGAAGCCACAAAGACTTATGGTTAACTTGTATTCACACCTGAGCCTAATGTATCCTGTCCAGTACAGAAGAAATACCTTAGCAATATGCCAAATCTTGGGGTGTGTGAGTGTGTGTGTGTGTATGTGTGTGTACGCGCGTGCATGTGTCCTCTGACGGTTAATTTAACAATGCTGTTGCTTTTAGTTATTATATATCTTTCTTTTGAAATCTTATCTATCCTTAAAAACGTAACAGTTGAGGGCTATCACTTAGCACATGCTAACTTGGTGGGTTGGATTTGCTAATTTTAGTCCATTTTCATGAATCTGCATTTCCAAGAATAGACAGAATGTCAAAAAACTTTCCTGTTCTCAATCTCTTATGTGACTGGCTGAGTTTAGCCAAACCCAATGCTTCTGACTTTCTGTTCTCTATAGACTTAAACTATTTCACGTGGTTTGCTGTTCTGATAAGCAATTCTGCATATTACATTATTCCCAACTTAGTTGTGTAAAAGAAAAAAAAAGGATATTGCCTTTGTTCTGTTGATTAGACAATTAGAAAAGTTAGAGAGGAAGTACCTTGTTTCTGCCCAGAGATTCCCTTGCTGCGACAGCTCAAAGCCTGGAGGTAACGAGATACCTTGAGGATGGAGTCATGTAAAGACCTGTCTTATATCTGGCATCAGAACTATGAGGACTCATAGACTAGTACTGCCAACAACAGAACCTACACATGGCTTCTGAATGCAGATTGGTTTCTTCACAGTGTGATGGCCTTGCATTAGACAGACTTCTTACTTGGAGGCTTAGGACCTCAAGCACTAGTGTTCTAGAGAACAAGGTGCTGCAAGATGTATTACTTTTTATGACCTAGCTATGCTTTTCCACTCCTGCCGCATTCTATTGGTTACAAGTGAATCACAGCCCACCTAGAATCAAGCAGAAGGGACATTGACCCCCATCCCTGAGAGGGAGGATATGAAGAAATTTGTGACTATTTATTTTAAAACTGTCATAATTGGGAACCCTATGGGCTTCTTGATGCATATAAATCTAAAATTATAAACAAAATGTTTTATGTATATGTGTTTTCACTTTTTAGTAGGTCTAACATTTTCATCTCACAAGTTGATATCAGAATAAACAAATCTCATGTATTATTTTTTTGTCTGCCATGCAGTTATGACATCAGTAAATTGAGAAATTTTGTTCCCATCCATTTATTACCCGAAACATTTAAAGTTTCTCTAAAAAGACCTGCAATGATATGGAGCTAATGCTAGGGGCAAATTCTTTGGATAACATATTCATTAGAAACCTAGCTAAAGATGCTAGTAATTTTCTTCTTCATGCAACAAAGGGAAAAAACGAAAAACAAGCACATCTTGTCCTTTCTTTGGTAATATCTTTCTAAAATTTGGTATCTTTTTTATTTATGCACATACGTTTTCATTGTATTTTTGTTTAGCTACTCAAATTGTCAAAGGAAGGTTTAGAATTCATTTTCCAAAAAAAATCATATAATCAGTAGCTTGCAAAGACAGATTGCTGGAGTGCAATGGATTCTCACAAAATCAAAAGAGAAAAGGCGATAAAATGTTAAAATAAAATAAAATGAAATTTAAAATAAAATAGAAAACAGAAAAGAGTACCGATTAAGCATGAAGAAGCCTTAAAACCCAGTGTAGTAAAAAGTGAGGCATGGATTCATATGGAAATATTAGGGTTCAGGGAGAAAATGTGAAAAATTAGAAAGCTTTGAAGGAGGCAAATATGATTTGAGATTATACTTGCACTGAGAAATTTAACTTTGAGGCTAGAACTGAAGTTTACCTGAACCATATTAGACTACCTTTTGCTGCTCATGACCAGTTTAAAAAATTTGGCCTTAAATTCATAATCACACTTATAAATATGATGGTCATTTACACAGTGAGGTTTTCCTATTGTACTCCTAAGGGAGATTAAATGAAACAATGTATAACTTAAGTGTTGTCTAACATTACATTTTAAGGCTAAAAGAATGAGAAGAGGAAAATATTGATGGAGATCTAATGATCTAGATATAATCGTAGAAGGAGTTATTATGCAGAAACTAATTTGATCTGCTGAGTACCATTTCTAGTAAGCACAATAAACTTGAATTAGAATTAGAATTAGAAATAAAATTCAAGAAAACTTGAAATAGAATTAGAAAATAGAATTGCATCTTCTCAAAAGATCCATCAGGCTATAAAAAGGATTCTAGACCTAGAAACGAATAAGAGTTATAAATTTCTAGCAATATGTGAGATACAGAACTAAACATTTTAACTTGCTTTAATTTATTCAGTCCACAACAACTCTACAAGGTAGGTGCTATCATAATCATCCTCAATTTACAGGAGTTCTGAGGCACATATTGGTTAAGAAATGTGCCTGAGGTTTCACAGCTAGTAGGGGTGTGTGACAGAATTGCAATCCAGAGAGCATAACGCTTAACTACCCGATCATCAGAATTTATTGAAAATTCAAATATATTTGGGATAATGTCCTCTCAGTTGTCCATCTTGGGAATATATTCAAGTGTTTGAATCAAACAGTTAAAATATAGAAGATTTTAATCATCCAAATAAACAAATTTTAACAAGTCCGCAAGGAATACAGAAAATGAGAGATGCTAATTTTATAAGACAGCTATGGCGTGACGATTTGTCATTTAGTTAAACCTGGAAGAGAATTTCACATTATATTTGAACATTTACATACTCCGTCTACTTCATCAGACCCTCATCCTCAGCACCGTAATCATTTTCTCAATTTGAGGCTCAGAGAGATCAAGTTATTTGCTCAATGTCACACTGTTGATTAATGACAGAACCTATTAGGCTGCTTCCAAAGACCACCCTCTCTAATATTGCACATCATGTCACTCTCGTTAACCCATTCTAGGAGAATATTAATAACAAATGATGACTCGGGAAACATAAAAAGTGTAGTACAAAGAGTATATGCAAATCCAAGAAGGAGAACAAGTGTATCATCTTAGTTAATTGTGTCAAACTTTGCCTTGCTACTTCAGAGGAGAAAAAAATTGCTTGTGTTAACTTAGTATTGCACAGTTGAGAACATATTACTCCAATGCTAGGTAACATGTTATGTGCTGTGTTAACTTATTAGCTATCCTTTTATTATTTTAAATTCTTAGCTAACAATACGTATGATTCAATAATCCGCAAAGACTTTGTCAAGCTGAGGATTTTATTAGAAATATATGGAATTTCTTTTAATGCATGCTATCACTTCATTATGTATACTCCAGAAAAAAATTGGAGGATTTTTCTGAATATGTAAAAATATCTAATGACCGTGGCTATGACAAATAATGCTGCATTGAACATAGGTGTGCACATAGCTTTTAAAATTGATATTTTTGTATTCTTCAAGTAAATACACAGAAGTGGAATATCTGGATCATGTAGTAGTTCTGTTCTTCATTTTCTGAGGAATTTCCGTACTGTTTTCCATAGTGACTGCACCAATTTAAGTGGGTGAATAGATAAAGAAGATATGGTATATATAAATACACACACACACACACACACACACACACACACACACACACACACACAATGAGATACTACTCTAAAGCAGATGAAATATGGCCATTTGAGAGAACATGGATGGACCATAAGTGTATTCTTCTAAGTGTAATATGTCAGATGGACAAGGATAAAAACCATATGACTTCAACCATATGTGTACAATAAAATGAAACAAAAAAAGAAACAAATGAACACATAAAACAAATTCATACATGCAGACAACAGAGGGATTGTGACCAGGGAGGAAAGGGGCTGGGGCAAGAAGCAAATGGGTAAAATATATGGTGATGAATAAAAACTAGACTTTTGGTGATGAACACACTATAGTATATGCTATACAGATAGTATAGTATACAGACATTGAATTATAATGTTGTACACCTGAAACTTATGTATTATAAATCAATGCTACCTCAATAACAAATAACTAATGATATATCATTTAGTTAAGTAAATCAATTTAGGTATTTATATTACACCATCAAAGATATAGCGTATCTAGAAAATTTAGAACAACAAGTTTAGAATATTGAATATTTTCAAGTTTCTGTATGAATGTATTATTTATACTTTTTTCTTCTTAGAAAGAAACTTACATATATATACATATATATACATATATACACACATATATATACATATATACACACATATATATACATATATACATATACATATACATATACATATACATATACATATACATATACATATACATATACATATATATATATATATATATATATATATATAAACAACTCAATACTTAAATGCAGCCTGCCTTTTCTTTTCAGCTTGTTCTCAATACAAGTGTCTGGGAAAAATCAATTTTTATATTTCAAATTCAATAAGAGTTCATTTTTACACATGCCCCAGAGCATTCTCTGAATCCAATCTGAATTTGGTCTCATGGTTTGGGAGGATTAGAGAGCAGTCTGCCTAAGCCACAATCTCTTTGCAACTTAAAACTTCAAATTTAACAAGGTCAGAGACTTTTCTAAGAAACTAATCAGTTACTTGGAAAAGAGTGAGATCATAAATCACCAGTCACATCAAACTGAGGTAGGCAGTTGGCAAAAAGATGGCATCTTTGGTGATGAGAAATGCTGATTATATGGTGTATCATTCTGAGCTTTAGGCACCACATGCTGTATGTTAAATCTTTATAACATTTATTATTCTTTTACTAGAAGGAATATGTGATCATTACATATATACTTATTTTATATAATATTATAATTGCATACAATAAAGTATATAACATATTCTATTATATACTGCTATTTAACATACATAATTATACACAATTTTATAAAAATATAAAGATATAAGTGAAAATCACTGTATTCCCACCAACCCCTGGGATTATTCTCTCCAGTGTTTTGTATAAATAAACTTTTCTTAAATTATCAATTAGTTTTAAATACACACATAATTTTATAGTAAGCTTTAAAAAAAATATAAGTAATTCTAATTTTCCTCATTTGTTTAAAGACTCTTGAAAAGCATGATATGAAATACCATCATAATATGCCAGAAGATATTTCACCATTTCTTTATTGTCAAATATTTTTTGAATCCAAGAATTTTACTATAAGAATTGCTGTAGCAAAAAATCATGTATGTCTTTATTTGGGTGACATCCTGATTATTCTTTAATATTTATTTCTATAATAGTGTTACATTTTAAAAATGCATTTGTCACCTATAAGAATATTTAATCTTTGTTTATATATTTTAATAAAAATTATTTCATTGATATTCAAAGGAAATGTAATTCTTAGTTTGAGTCAACTCAAAATGAATATACATTTTCCAATTAAATTTTAAATTTTTTATTTTATTATTAAAATGTTGGGATACAGAGTATTTATAATGAAAACCAATATTGCCTATTATATTAGCTGCGATACCGCTGGTTCCATCCCGTCTAATAATTTTAATTATTTCTAGTTTTAATTACTTTGATAATTAGAGGAATATAATGACTGCCTCTAAAATATTAAGTAGTATGCTTATACTTTTTTTTTTTTTAATCTATGGAAGTTAGACAGCAGATCTTATAACCTTCTATGAGATGATGCTTCAGTTTGCTTATATTCTCCTGGTCTTCCTTTCACATGTTCACCCTATTTTTGATAGTACATTGTTATTTTTTTCTTCTCTGAATAATTATAGATCTAAATAATGCATTTAGGTCTCTATTTGTTGTTCCATCCATTTTAGCTGATGCCTTGACATTTCTTCGTGTAAGATGAAGTGATCTGCCTCTAATTCATGAATTGCCTTCTACATTTCTTACCCTTTAAATTCCTTGGCTTCTATCACTTGTACTTTTAATTGTACAAATGACAATTATTTTTTCTGTGTTCACTGTAGACTGTTGCTAAAAATTAAAAATTAAATTAATAATATGTATATTATTATGAGGGCAAAAACAGATGGATACACGAGATAAAATAGAACAGATATGCAAGGGTGTCAAATATCTGACACACAGATATTCCAAATAGGGATGAGAGATGGAGAGACTGGCTGGGTCACAGTGTCCAGCAAAATTAATAATAAAAAAGACTAAATCTGGGAATCTCAAAATAACAGGGTATAAAGAAAGAAAATCCTAAAAGATCCCAGTGAGGAGGAAAAGAAAAAGAAAAGTCACATACAAAGGAATGAAAATCAGACTGGTATCAAAATTCTTATAAATAAAAAAATGTTTAAAGACAATAAAATGACATTTCTGATCTCCTGTGGTGGTGGGGAAGATGACTTGCAAACTAGAAATGCATTTCTAAACTGTCAGTCAGTGCTAGGGTCTAATACAGATGATTTCAGCCATGAAAGGTCTCAGAAAGTTTTACTTACCATGCCATCCATTTTTATAAGCTATTTCAGGATGTCCTCCAGAAGTGGGAAGAAACTAGTAAATAGAGAAGAAAACGAATAAACTAATCTGGACAATTACTCCCCCAAAGAACCTAAACGTAAATCATTCTGTGCATTTCCTTCATTACTCTCAGAATTTGTATTAACCTTTCCCTTGATTACATTTCTGAACCAAAGAAGCAGTTAATCCAAATATTAATTGATCTAGATTGAATCTGGAGAACAAAGGGCTGGCTCCCAGGGGGGAGAAACATGAGGGGAAAGAAATCCAAGTGATATGATAGTCTTTTTGAGACTATGGCACAAGCATAATGGAAGACTCATATTTAATGGAAGAATTTATGAACACTCCTGGGTGGCAAGGAGGTGGGGAATTAAGAATGAAATGCAAATGATCAAAAAGTGCAGCAATACACTGATTAGGAATGGAGCAACTACTGTAAAAAGGACGAGAGTGAGTACTGTATTAAGTTACACACTGATATAGACATCAATTTGGGCAAACAACAGACATGGAAAGCCATGAATTTTCACAACGCAAAAATTGACTGGCAAGAGGTATAAAACACTGTGCAATAGTGATGTAGCTGTGTTCTCTTGACAGATCTCTCCTTTGAATGGAAAGACACACCAGGCACTCTGATTATGAGATGGGTGCTGGCCACCTGGCAAGTTGAATGGCCAGTGAAACTTGTCTTCTTTAGGGAAATAGTATAAAGGGATAGGAGGAGCAGGTTGCACGAGAATACATGGAGCAAGGCATTATCCCACAATAAAATTTTAATTCCTCTCAGTCAGTTTGTTTAATTTCTTTAGAGGAACAGCCACAGTTTGTTTTTGTTTTGTTTCAGTCTGCATGCAAACAAAGTGTCTGGTCAACTGGTCAATTTTGTGATTTAATGGAGGAAGGAAGTCGGAAAGGCAAGAGCTATTCCACAGATGTTTTAAGCAATCCTTATAACCTTGGCCTCCCTTCCATGCATAATCTCTACATTCACCTCTCCATGAGTCTGCTGGAAGGATGAGTTGTACATCCTTCCATGTACAACTCCACAGAGATCGTTCACTATGGCTTCCATTCTGGGATCCATCAACCTGCTTAACATGCTTGCATCCGCTGTCTATCTTCCAAAAGACCAAAAACTTTGCTCTACTGATAAATTTCTTCTTTTTCTTTATACAATTTTTTGTTTAGGTTTCTTTGTAAAACTGTACTTTCATAGTTAATTGTTTCTCAAGACCAAAGAGCAGTAAAAAAAAAACCAAAATCGTATGCTCAGTCAACTCTCTTCAAGTGCAAGCCTCTGCAAATATTAATTTGAAATGATGTATGTGTGTATGGAGTCAGGTGACATGGAGATTTAAAACCTAAACTATTCACAGGACAATCCTTAATAAAGCTTAAGGAACCTGGTAATACTTTCATCATCTCCAATAATGAACAAATATGTAATTTAAACAATCTGATGGTTGCCAGAGGGGAAGTGGTTTGTGGGGCTAGGTGAAAAAGGTGAAGGGATTAAGATATACAAATTGGTAGTAACAAATTGGTCATGGGGATTTAAAATACAGCATAGGGAATATAGCTAATGATATTGCAACAACTATGTATAGTACCACGTGGGTACTAGACTAATTGAGGGACACTGCATAAATTATATAAATAGCTTACTACTATGTTATACACCTGAAACTAATATAAAATGTCAACTGTAACTTAAACTAAATAAATAATTTAAAAATAAATAAATAAAACACTGAAGGGAGAAGTGGGCAGATTATATGTAAGGATTTCAACTTGTACTCTGAGAAAGATGGGAAAACATTGGAGGTTGCTGAGCAGAGCAGTGACAGCATTTGACATATGTTGAATGAATTAGACATCTAATCTGAAAATAGCTTCCAGGGAATAGGCAAGAAGATCAGTTTAGGCCGATTCTTCAGTTATCTAATTGACAATGGGAGGATGATGACTACACACATACACACACACCTTGGCACACAAACACACACATATAGTAAATAAAATGTAATGTATAATGTATAGTGTCATGTGTCATATGTCATATATAATATATAACATATAATGTATAATGAAAAATGAAACTATTGGAGTATAATTCACATGCAACAAAATGCACCCACTTCAAATTTGAACAAATGGAGACACTCATGGGACCACTACCCTATTCAAAAGAGAACATTTCCATTACCCAAAGTAATTTTTTATGCTTTATTAGTCAACACACAAGCAACCTCAGATATGCTTGCTATCAATATAGCTAATTCTGTGTGTTCTTCATTTATATATATATAGTGTCACACAGTATATACTTTCTCTTTCATATGGCATACTATTTTTGAAAAAATTCCATGTGCTTGAGTGTATCTATAGCTTGTTATGTCACTTTTTTTATGGTGAGAATTCCACTATATGGACACATGTCATGTGTTTATTCATTCACATGTTAATGGACATTTATTCGTTTTTCTGTTAGGGAATATTTTAAATAAAGATGCTAAGACTATGAATGCACAAGTCTTTCAGTGAACATATATTTTCATTTATCTTGGATGAACACCAAAGAGTGGAACAGCTGGATTGGGGTAGGTACAACATGCCTCTAAGGAACTACCAAGTTGTTTTTCAACATGTTGAAAAATTTCAGATTCCCACCAGCAATTTTTTTCAGCACTAATATTAGTCTTCTATAATTTCAGCAATTCTCGTGCCTGTGTCATCATATCTCATTATTGTTTTATTTTACTTTTCCCTGATGGACCATGGTGTTGAACATCTTTTCACTGTTCATTGGCTATTTGTATATATTCTAATATGAGAGTCTGCTCAAAACGTTTGCCATTTTAAAACATAAGCTAATTATATATATTATGAAGATTCTGTATCCTGAATATATAAATACCACATCCAACTTAACCTTATGACGACAAGAAACCCATCTGGAGAGAGAGAGAGAGAGAGAGAGAGAGAGAGAGAGAGAGAGAGAGAGAGAGAGAGAGAGAGAGAGAGTATCATGGATATATTCTTCCAATCTGTAGCTTACCTTTTTATTTTCTGAATTATATTTTGCAAAGAGTGGTGGTATTGTTTCTGATAATGTCCAATTTATTTTTCTTTTAAGGTTAATGCAGTTTGTGTCCTACTAAATATCTTCCTTAGTTTTAACTTCACAAATGTCTTTTCACTTCGTATTGCCAGCTGCATCATTAAGTGATTGCGATAACATGTTCCTGGTATATTTAAACAATTTCCTACAATAAAATTCCAAACTGCTTGACATTTTTGAGTATATCGGTATGAAGAAGTTACTCCCTGCTGACATAAATTCAATGTCTTCAGCCTAGCAGTCTTCAAACTGTGTGACAGAGTTATAATGATGTAAAGCTAACCAAATATAAATTTATAAATTTTTTACAACATTTGATGTGGTATTTCAGCGCATGAGGATTCTTAAAAGAAGGTTAAGTAAATCCACCTAATTTGCATTCTTTTCTCTATATTTTCCTATTCTCTATCCAAAGGTAAATAAACATATCTGCTTGTGAAACTATAAAGGAATACCTATTGCAATACTAGAAAAAAACAAGCTTTTTAGCACTCTGGTTGTTAAACAGGACTGCACTTTGGAATAATGTGGAGTGCTGGAAATTAACTCCCATGCCTCCATTTTAAAACTCATTGAGCCATACCCTCACATTTGCGGGGATGACGTCATAGGAATGGCAGCAGTGAGGTGGTCTTGAGTTCTCCTCTGGGACTTACCACAAATCAAAAGACTCTCTGCTCATCACACAGAACAGCTAAGAGACTCCTAGGAGGATTACTTGAAGGTGGGCAAAATGGGTGAGCAGGGGAAGAGGGAAGGGAGTGGAGTGGAGACGCGGCCCCCACCCGCAGCTACGGAGACACAGGGGGCCCCAGGACAGAACAGAGATCACAAGAGCCAGAAGATGGGCTCTCTCCCTGTGTCCCACAGCTGATCTCCCCTGCCGAGAGGACAGTATATACAGCATTGAGGCACTAACCTCAGTTGAGACCTCCAGCTGGGACCTAAGTCTGAAAAAGGAAGTTAACACCATACCTGGGCCCCTCCACCTCTCCCAATCCTATCCCTGCCCTTTCAGAGACTCAAACTGGCCCCTGAACTGAGGAGTAGTGTCAGATTACAGAGGAGCCATAGCCCTCAGGATCTGGGAAGACCCAATTTGCAGCTGTGACCCACGGAAGAGGCTGGGAAGAGGGTGTCACTGCTGAGCTGGGAGACAGAAGACTCCTCCACCCCAGCCCCCACCTTTTCTGGCCTGCCAAGGGCAGAGCAATTACAACTGCTGAGAAACACCCAGGGATCAGCAGCAGGTGGCAGAGGCAGCTCTGAGCTTTCAGCAGCTCAGAAACCTCGCACCCTCTACACCCCGCCAATGGAAGAAGTGCCCTAAGACTCAGGAGACCTGGGCACAGGGCTGGCTGTGGTACTCTCAGTGTACGTATGTTTCAGGCAAGAGCAGAAAGTGCACGAACTTTGTAAAAACTGCCATCCACACCCCATAGCCCCACTCATCTAGAACTATAGTGTCAGGGTCACTCTGAGCACCAGGTGACCGGCTCTGCCTGCACAAAACGCAGAGTACTCTTTGGTACAGCAGAGGACAACCTGCAGATTACTTGGTGGGCTTAAGCCAAGACTGGCACTGGCTTTTGTTTTGTTTTGCTTTGTTTTTTTTTGGTTTGCTTGTTTTGTATTTTTGATATTTTTGCCTGTGTTGCATGTGGGTTATCGGTTGTTTTTACACATGAGTGTACATAGTTTTTTCTTTGTTGTTGTTGTTGTGCTTCGTGATTTGCTTTGTTCTGAAATTGCCCTACACCAGGGCCCAGCCCAAGAGGCACAAGATTCAACACACCCAGAGGCCAACTCCAGACCAGACCAAACCAGAGTATTACTGGGTTTCACCTACAAGTGACATACCCAGAGGGAATTCTCTACAGGCACAAGAGCCCAGAGGGACCAAGCCTCACTTGAGCAGTCAACCCTCAAACAGCAGGTCATCCACTGTGGGCAGAGTCAAGTCTCACAACTAGTCAGCCCACGAGTCAATCCCACCTACTGACAAGCCAAAAGCAATTAAAGCTCAACTTTAACAGGACAATACACACAACACAAGGGTCACCTTTGGAGCACATGCACAGGAGAACAGGGAAGTGGTGCATATCAAATATAAAGGACACATATTACATAAGATCATCCAGCAAAAACCAAGAACCCTAGGGGATCTACCTAATCCATCGAAGTAAACACAGAGAGTCAGCCAGAATGGGGAAACAAGGAAACATGTCCCAAATAAAAGAACAGAAGAAATCTCCAGAATTGGAACCAAATGAAATAGAGGTAACCAACCTATCAGAGACAGAGTTCAGAACACTGATGATAAGAATGTTTAAGGAGCTTAGTGATGACATAAAGGAGGATAGAGAAACCATAACGAACAACCAGTTAGAACTAAAGAATACAATTACTGAAATAAAGAACGTACTTGAAGGAATTACCAGTAGGTTAAATGAGGCAGAGGATTGAATCAGTGACTTAGAAGACAAGTTAGCAGAGATCAGCCAAGCATAACATCAAAAATAAAAAAGAAGAAAAAACAATGAAAATGGTTTAAGAGACCTCTGGGATAACATTAAGCACAACAACATGCGCATCACAGGAATACCAGAAGGTGAAGAGAGGGAGCAAGGGATCAAGAACATATTTGAAGCAATAATGACTGAAAACTTCCCTAACCTGGTGAAGGAAACTGACACACAAGCCCAGGAGGTGCAGAGAGTTCCAACCCGGATGAACCCAAACAGGTCCGCACCAAGACACATCATACTTAAAATGGCAAAGGTTAAAGACAAAGAGCGAACCGTAAAAGCAGAAAGAGAAAGACAGCGGGTTACATACAAGGGAACTCCTAAAGACTATCAAATGACTTTTCTACAAAAACTCTGCAGGCCAGAAAGGAGTGGCAGGAGGTATTCGAAGTGATGAAAAACAAAGGCCTACAACAGGGGTGTCCAAACTTTTTTCAACGTTTTTTTTACCAAGGGCCATATGCAGTAAAACACACAAACAGCTGGGCCACTCCCTCGAGGTGAAGTATGTATTGCCTCACCTGGTTTATTTAAGTAAACTAAATATATTTTTGGAATTTGCTGCGGGCCAATAAAAAATGGATTGAGGGCCGCAGTTGGCCCGTGGGCCGCAGTTTGGACACCCCTGGCCTACAACATCGATTGCTTTATCCAGCAAGGTTATCATTTAAAATTGAAGGAGAAATAAAGAGCTTCCCAGGAAAGAATAAGCTAAAGGAATTCATTACCACCAAGCCAGCATTGCAGGAAATGTTAAAATGTCTTCTGTAAGCAGAAGAAAGATGAAAACAATTAACTACAAATAAAAAAGTAACAATAACTATGTACCTATCAATAATCACTTTAAATGTAAATGGATTAAATGCTCCAATCAAAGACATAGGGTGGCTGAGTGGATAAGAAAACAAGACCCTTGCATATGCTGTATACAAGAGACTCACTTCAGATCAAAAGACACACACAGGCTGAAAGTGAAGGATTGGAGTAAGAATTTCATGCAAATGGAAATGAGAAAAAAGGTGGAGTTACAATACTTATATCTGACAAAATAGACTTTAAAATGAAGAACATATTAAAAGACAAAGATGGGCACTATATAATAATAAAGGGATAGATCCGACAAGAGGACATAACCCTAGTAAACATCTATGCATCCAACATTGGAGCACCTAAATATATAAAACAGATATTGACTGACATAAAGACAGAGATCAACAGTAACACTATCATAGTAGGGGAATTCAACACACCTCTGACAACAAGGGACAGGTCTTCCAGATGGAAAATAAATATGGAAACAGTGGTCTTAAATGACACATAGCTAAAATGGCCATATTACCCAAAGCAATATACAGATTTAATGCAATCCCCATCAAAATCCCAATGGCATTTTTTAAAGAAATAGAACAAAAAAATAATCAGATTTGTTTGGAATCACAAAAGACCCAGAATAGCCAAAGCAATTTTAAGAAAAAAGAACAATACTGGAGGTATCACACTCCCTGACTTTAGTTTGTACTACAGGGCTACAATAATCAAAACAGCATGGTATTGGCAGAAAAACAGACACATAGACCAATGGAATAGAATTGAGAATCCAGAAATAAAACCACATAAATATGGACAGACAATTTTTGACAAAGAAGCTAAAAACATACAATGGAGGAAAGACAAAGCCTCTTCAATAAATGGTGCTGGGAGAATTGGATACCCACGTGCAAAAGAATGAAACTGGACTATCTGTCACCATGTACCAAAATTAATTCAAAATGGATCAAAGACTTAAGCATAAGGCCTGACACAATAAACTGCATAGAAGAAAACATAGGTACTAAACTTATGGACCTTGGGTTCAAAGAGCATTTTATGAATTTGACTCCAAAGGCAATGGAAGTAAAAGCTAAAATAAATGAATGGGACTATATAATTAAAAACCTTCTGCACAGCAAAATAAACCATCGACAAAATAAAGAGGCAACCAACTGAATAGGAGAAGATTTTTACAAACAGTGCCTCCGATAAGGGGCTAATATCCAAAATATACAAGGAACTCATGAAACTCAACAACACAAAAAACAAACAACCCAGTTGAAAAACGGGCAGAGGACTTGAAGAGACATTTCTCCAAAGAGGACATACAAATGGCATATAGACATATGAAAAAAAATGCTCAATATCACTAATCACCAGAGAAATGCAAATAAAACCACAATGAGATATCACCTCACCCCAGTCAGAATGGCTATCATTGACAAGACAAATAGTAACAAGTGTTGGAGAGAATGTGGAGAAAAAGGAACCCTCATACACTGTTGGTGGGAATGCAGACTGGTGCAGCCGTTATGGAAGGCAGTGTGGAGCTTCCTCAAAAAATTATGAATAGAATTACCATATGACCCAGCAATCCCTCTCCTGGGTATCTACCCAAAAAAATCTGAAAACATTTATGTATAAAGACATGTGTGCTCCAATGTTCATTGCAGCTTTGTTTACGGTGTCCAAGACATGGAAACAACCAAAATGTCCTTCGATAGATGAATGGATAAAGAAGTTGTGGTATATATACACAATGGAATACTATTCAGTGGTAAGAAATGATGATATAGGAACATTTGTGACAACATGGATGGATCTTGAGAGTATAATGCTGAGCGAAATAAGTCAGACAGAAAAAGCAGAGAACCATATGATTTCACTGATATGTGGTATATAAACCAAAAACAACAAAAGAACAAGACAAACAAATGAGAAACAAAAACTCATAGACACAGACAGTAGTTTAGTAGTTACCAGAGGGTAAAGGGGGTGGGGGGTGGGAGATGAGGGTAAGGGGGATCAAATATATGGTGATGGAAGGAGAACTGACTCTGGGTGGTGAACACACAATGGGATTTATAGATGATGTAATACAGAATTGTACACCTGAAATCTATGTAATTTTACTAATAATTGTCACCCCAATAAATTAAAAAAAAATGACACATTGGACCAGTTGGATTTAACTAATATTTTCTAAGCATTTCACCCCAAAGCTGCAGAATATACGTTCTTCTCAAGTGCACATGGAACATTTTCCAAGATAGACCACATGTTAGGCCACAAAACAAGTCTTGATAAATATAAGAAAATTGAATCATACCTATTGTCTTCTCTGACAACAGTGCTATGAAATTAGAAATCAACTCAGAAAAAAACTGGAAGATACACAAATACATGGAGGTTGACTAGCACGTTACTAAATAATGAATGGGTCAACAATGAGATCAAGGAAGAAATCAAAACATATCTCAAGAAAAACAAAAATGAAAACACAGTGACCCAAAATCTATGGGATGCAGCGAAAGCAGTCCTAAGAGGGAAATTCATAGCAATGTAGGCCTACCTAAAGAAACAAGAAAAATCACAAATGAACAGTTTATCCTTACACTCAAGGGGTCTAGATAAAGAACATCAAAATAAGCCCAAAGGAAGGAGACAATAAAGATCAAAGCAGAAATAAATGAAATAGAGACCAAAGAAACAATACAAAAGATCAATGAATCCAAGAGCTGGCTTTTCAAGAAGATATACAAAATCAACAAACCTTTAGCCAGACTCATAAAAAAAGAGAGAGAGAGAGAGAGAGAGAGAGAGAGAGAGAGAGAAAGAGAGAGGACCCAAATGAATAAAATCAGAAATGAAAGAGGAGAAATGACAACGGACACCACAGAAATACAAAAAAAAAAAAAAAAAAAAAATTAAGAAATTACTATGAACAACAATATGCCAACAAATTAGATAGTCTGGAAGAAATCGATAATTTTCTGGAAGCATACAATTTTCCAAGGTTAACGCAAGAAGAAAAGGAAAACCTGAATAGATTGATTACTACCAGGGAAATTGAGTCAGTAATCAACAGGCCCCAAAAAACAAAAGCCCTAGACCAGATGGCTTTACAGGTCAATTTTACAAAACATTCAAACAGGAATTATCACCTATTCTCCTCAAACTATTCCAAAAAATCCAGAAGGAGGGAAGGTTCCCAAACACTTCTTACAAGGCCACTATCACTCTGATCCCCAAATCAGACAAAGACATTACAAAAAAAAAAAAAAAAGAAAACTACAACTCGCTATCCCTAATGAACACAGATGTGAAAATCTTCAACAAAATATTAGTGAACAGAATTCAGCAATACATTAAAAAAATCATACACCATGATCAAGTGAGATTCATTCTTGGTATGCCAGGGTGGTTCAACATCCACAAATCAATTAATGTGATACACCACATTAATAAAATGAAAAATTGAAATCATATGATCATATCAATAGTTGCAGAAAAAGCATTTGACAAAATCCAGTAGCGATTTATGATAAAAACCCTTAAGAAAGTGGAAATAGAGGGACCATATCTCAAAATAATAAAGGCCATATATGATAAACCCACAGCTAACATCATACTCAATGGGGAAAAGATAAAACCATCCCCTTAAGATCAGGAACAAGGCAAGGTTGCCTACTTTCTCCACTTCTATTCAACATAGTTCTGGAAATTCTATCCACAGCAATCAGACAGGAAAAAGAAATAAAAGGCATCCAAATTCGTAAGGAGGAAGTGAAACTGTCTTTATATGCAGATGACATGATACTATATATAGAGAACACTAAAGACTCCACCAAAAAACTATTAGAACTGATAAAGGAATTTAGTAAAGTAACAGGATACAAAATTAATATTCAGAAATCAGTTGCATTTGTATATACCAATAATAAAATATCAGAAGGAGAAACTAAGAAAACAGTCCTATTTACAACTGCTTCAAAGACTATAAAATACCTAGGAATAAATTTAACCAAAGTAGTAAAAGACCTGTACTCACAAAATTATAAGACTTTGAAGAGAGAAATTAAAAAAGATGCAAATACATAGAAACACATACCATGCTCATGGATAGGAGAATTAACATAGTTAAAATGTCCATACTGCCTAAGGCAATATACAAATTCAGCACAATTCCTATTAAACTACCAAGGACATTTTTCACAGAAATGGAACATATAATCCTAACATTTATATGGAACCATAAAAGACTCCAGATAGCCTCAGCAATCTTGAGAAATAAGAACAGAGTGGGAGGTATCACAATATCTGACATCAAATTATATTACAAGGCTACAGTAATCCAAATAGCATGGTACTGGCATAAAAACAGACACAGATTAATGGAAGAGAATAGAGAGCCCAGAAATAAATCCATGCCTATATGGTCATTTAATCTATAACAATAGAACCAAGAATTTATGGTGGGGTAAAGACAGTCTATTCAATAAGTGGTGCTGGGAAACCTGGACAGACACATGCAAAAAAACGAAGCTGGGCAACCTCCTTACACCATATACAAGAATAAATTCAAAATGGATTAAAGACTTAAATATAAGATCTGAAACTATAAAACTCCTAGACGAAAATATAGGAAGAACGTTTATAGTCATTACCTGGAGTAAAATTTTTACTGATATGTGCCCTCAGGCAAGGGAAGTAAGAGAAAAAATAAACTTATGGGATTACATCAAACGAAATTTTTTTCACAGCAAAGGAAACCATCAATAAAACAAAAAGGGATCCTACCAAATGGGAGAAGATGTTTGTCAATGATATATCTGATAAGGGGTTAATATCCAAAATTTTAAAAATACTCACTCAACTCAACTCCAAAAAAACAAACAACCCAATTAAAAAATGGGCGGAGGACATGAAGAGACATTTTTCTAAAGAGGACATACAGATGGCAAACAGACATGAAAAAATGCTCAACCTCACTAATCCTTAGAGAAACGCAAATAAAAACAACAATGAGATATCACCTCACACCAGTCAAAATGGCTGCCATCAATAAATCAACAAACAAGTGCTGGCGAGGATGTGGAGAAAAGGGAACCCTTCTGCACTGTTGGGATTGCAGATTGGTACAGAAACAATGGAAATCAGAATGGAGGTATCTCAAAAAACTGAAAATGGAACTACCTTATGACCCAGGAATTCCACTCCTAAATATCTATCCAGAGAAATCCAAAACTCTAATTTGAAAAAAATTATGCACCTTATGTTTACTGCAGCACTATACACAATAGCCAAGACATGGAAACAACTGAAATGCCCACTGGTAGATGACTGCATTAAGAAACTGTGGTATATGTATACAATGGAGTATTACACAGCCGTAAAGGAAAAATGAAATCTTACCATTTGTAACAATATGGATGGACGTAGACAACATTATGCTAAGTGAAATAAGTCAGACAGAGAAAGACAAATACCATATGATCTCACTTATATGTGGAATCCAAAGAAAAGAATAAATGAATAAACTAATCACAAACAGCCTCAGAGATACAGAGGAGAAGGTGAGGGGATTAGAAAGCATAATCAGTAACCACAAGATTGACATGGGGATACGAAAGTCAGGTTGGGGCATATTATCAATAACGTTGTAAAGATTTTGTAGGGTATTTGATGGACACTTGTCTTATTAGGGAGTCCACTTCAGGGATGGTGTAGCTGAAGCTGAAAAGCTGAGGCTGAACAATAATTAATGTCAACTGTAATTTTATAAATATATATATATATATATATATATATATATATATATATATATATAGTCACAAGAAGTGGAGTACAGCAGTACAGCATTAGGAATAGAGACAGTGGAAATGTAACGTCTGTATGCCATGTCAGAGGGGTAGTAGATTGGGGGTGGGTTATCACTTTGTGAGGGATATAAATGATAAATCTCTATTACATTGTTTTGTACACCTGAAACTAATAAAAAATTAAATTAAATAAAAAAACAACAACCAAGAGTTGATAATTAACTATGCTACTATTAATTGTGCTATTATTAAAGTCCATGGAATGGAGTTTCTACTTAGTAACTAAAAATATTCACCATACTTGCACATTGTATTGTATTAAGAAATTTTCCTGGATCATTTAATTCAGCCCTCTGGAATAGTGGGCTGACACTATTTTGCATAATAGAAACGTAAGATGCAGACATTGTAACTTGGTCACATAATAGTCAGAGACAGAATGAAAATCCAGGCTGCGTGACCCTAAGAGTCTACACTCTTGTTAAAGGAAAAGAGGGCGCTTGATTTCAGGTAGGAAAGAATTAAAACGTGAGCTGATAGTTTAATGTAAAAGTTAAGATTATTTAGCAGAGAATAAGAAAATAAAGGCCAACCCATAGACAGAGTGGTAGTCTCTAATCGCTTGTGGAACAGAGACCCCCTCCATCCCCAGGTCTAGGGTTTATGGGTGTTTTCTGCTTCCATGGAAAATTCATTGGTATGGGGAGGGTGGAGGGAGGAGGACAGAAGAACAATGGTAACTTCATCTTTAACTTCAGTGAGATGCAAAAAGAATAGGGGCAGGTTGGTTTTTAGCTCTTGTAAAGCACAAACTGTATTTAATTTGCCTTGGGCTTAACTGCAGGTATTATCCTAATGGAATCATTAGTCTTCCTGAGAGAATGTTCTGTCACTGATTAACTTCTGCCTGAGTTCTTTGTCTTGGAGCACACAGGCAGCAGGCTTGGAATCCAACTTCTTAGTTCCTTCTTCTGTCAAAATAGTTCCAGATCCCGTCTCTGTATACTCCTACACACTATATTTGCATCTCCTAGTGCTTTTTGGAGGACTCAGATCAAGCTTCACAGAGGAGGTGACATTTTAGCTAATTGTGAAACAACAGTCTGGAGGACTTCAGAGGGACTTCTGGGTAAAATGAATGGGAGATGCAAATATACAACATAAAAAAATCAGTATGTTTCATAATTTATAAATGCTTAGGGAGCTATACTGTAGATTGAAAAATAGAGCTTGCAGGAAATACAGTCTTCGTGGTAATCAGAAGACTGTCTATTAACATGCAAAAATGTTTGCCTTCCTACCCCAACCTGTTTTTTCAGATGGCCCAAATGTAACCTGCATTAAATTGAGAGAAAAAGAAGAATAAAGAAGAAATAAGACAGAATGTCTTCCCAATATCTAAACTATTTCTAAAGGAGATCTTTGACTTGAGTCCTTGAACTTAGAAATGTTTAAAGCAAAATAACCACCATGGCTACTAAGATTCGAGGGGTTTGTATTTATAAATAAAATAAATCCTCACCCGCAATTCTGTCATTTCTTAATTCCTAAATCAATTCACAGGCCCTCAAACTTACACTAGCAAAAAAGACATCTACAGAAGTTTTGTAGTTTCTAGTAAAGGCCAGTTCTCAAATAATATTACATGAGGACCAAGTGGAATATAAAAATAGTAATAATTACCTGCCTCAAATCTAAAGCCAGGTCACACAGCAGTACTGCAAGATTGACAAAAAAAGAAAAAGAAAAAGAAAAAAATATGCAGAAGACCCATTGTAATTTGGAATTCGAACTCAGTGGGACTCCTGTATTTTATCAGGTAACTCCAGCACAGAGAACAGTGGAAAAGGAAATTTATCTCAGACAGAAAGCCAGCAGTTACCACATCCATAATTCAAGGTCTATGACCAAAGCATGAAATATTCTCAATTCCTGCCCAGGAAAATTTAATAGTTGCTATAGATGAATACTGATTATATATATATATATATACACACACACACACACACACATATATATATATATATGTGTGTGTGTGTATATATATATATAATTTTCCTTCTTAGAAACATGTTTTTCTCAGTTTTCATGTTCTGTCTCAATCATTGTTTACTGGGTAAGAATGTGAAGGATGAAAGCAACTTACTTCTTTATTTTTAGATGGTCAATTCATGAAGGGTCATTTCCAGGCCTAATGAAGCAGATGACACATTCTCCAAATACCCTGGGCTTTAAGTGATGTATAATAACTGATGGAATTTACGGCTGGCTCCCTTAGGAATAGAGTATGAGTGGTCTACAGGGAAAGTACTTGTGTATAGTTGATCAATGAGGTAGATGATGACTGGTAACTAGTCTCTCCTTGTTGTATACACTTACTTTAAACAACAACAACAACAACAAACATTATTAGTGGGCATGTGGGCTCCAACATAAAGACTTTCTCAGCATTCCTTACAGATAGTTGGCTCTGTGACTAAGTTGTAACCAATGGAGTATGTTCAAAAATTATATGTGTAATATCTAGATTATGTCCTTGAAGGAAAAGGATCTTATGTCCTCAAAGGAAAAGGATCATTTACTTCCTTTCCATTTATTCCCTCCATTTGGCTGGAAGGCAAATTTGAAGGTGGGAGCTGAAACAGCTTTATATATATATATATATATATATATATATATATATATATATATATATATATATACACACACACACACACACACATATATGTATTTACTTTTGAGTATATATATATACATATATGTGTGTGTATATATATAAACTTTGCTATGCACATTTATCATCATTATGTTACAAACTTAAAACTCTATGAAGTAGATGCAACTATTTTTCACACATCTAATACTGCAGTTTGAGACTAGAGTGACTGTCTGACTTCAGAACTGATACTACTTTTTACTCACTAAACTGTATGAAAAGTGTCTCACTAATAACTGGAAAAATTCAAATTAATGCAATTTATTAAATTGTAAAATAAATGCTATCAAAAATACATAATGCTGATTAAAAGTGTCAAAGGACATCTACCCTAATTACTTATGGCTATTTTAAATTAGTACTATCAATATGGAGACAATTTGTCAAAATAAATCCTAAATTACTTATAGTAGAAAAATTTTGAAGAAGTGATTATACAAAAAAAGAAACTTAAATAAAATCTTTAAATATGTTGAATCAATGAAATTTATGCATTGAATAAATTTAATGATGGGCAACTAAATAGTATCTCTTTGGCAATTCTTCATGTAAGTAAAGCATATTCACACCCAAATAATAATGACAATGAGAAAAAGAAAATTCGTGTTAATATCAAAACCCAGAAGTGAGAAAAATAAATAGTCAGACTAAATGTCAAGAAAGACTGCAGAATAACCTACCATGATTTGGGAAACATTGAGACAATTCTTTACATCTTATACCCTATTCATATGAGCCCAATGTAAGACAGTCGTAGCTGTCAGAGAGCTGAAATTGTATAACACTCTTTTTACACTGATCTTATTTTTTTAAAAAGTTCTGAGTGGATACTACAATTAAAAAGTATTAAATAATGTTTTTCTCTGTTAAAAATGGCACAGAAACCTTTTGTGTAACTCTAAAAGTTGGAAATTGTAGTAATAGTAAAAGGTAATCCAAATAACTGGGTTACAAAAAAGTCAGCACTTTCTAATTTAAAAACATTAAAAAGTGATCAGCAGAAGATTGCTATATACATGCTGAAGGATGATAGATTATCAGGAAAAAAATGTGAGGTAAAAAATACACAGTAAAGTATTGTTTCAGTGAAATATTATTTTTTAAATTTCCCTGTTCACATAATTCAGTGATAGATTCCACTCTTTTGAGTGTATATTAATTTCCTCTAGCTGCAAATTAGACATTTAATAGATCGAAGAAAAGATGAGGAGAAAGCAGAAGAAGGTGAAATCAGAAGGAAAATAGGGGGGGAAAAGAATTCACAAAAATGAAGACATATGTGGAATAACCAGGAGATAGACTAGGCAAAATGTGTGTGTGGGGTGGAGGGGGCGGAGGGGGGTGGGGGGAGGCTGGGATAAAGAAGATGTAGGAGAATATATAAATTAGAGGGGGGAAAAAGCAAACAAAAGGAAATCAAATTTAATAAAGAATTAAATTACTATAGAGAAAATGACAGACATAAATAAGACAAATAAAAATCAATATATAAATAGAGTCCTTCATAAAACTGAAAAATAAAACTAAAATAAGGACATAGCCAAGAACTATATTTCTGAATTAAAAGAATACCTGAATGGACATGTTGCAGAAGCACAACATACCTTGGGAATCATTAAAACAGAACATAGGTTAGTAAGGTCACTAAATTTCAAATATATATATATATATATATATATATATATATATATATATATATATTTGCACAAGTGAAAACAAAATATATATATTTTGTATACAGTGTCTCAGTTGTATACAAAGCAATATTCAACATCAGAAAACACTTAAATGATACGTATAAAATCAACAAATAAAAAATTGGAAGCAAAAATTATGTATATATAATTTTGAATTTGAAACTTTTAAAAATATAAACATATATATTTATTTACTATAGACAAAAACCTAGAGAATGTTAAATATTACTACTGCATGTCCTTCTTCTTGAATAATCTGCTGGAAGAGATTCACCCAAAAAATAACTAGAAGAACTATAGTGAAAAGACTGGGAGTGAGCAGTGAATATGTTTGATAGTAGAACTAAGATGAAAACAAATGTGAGAATTTGCTAAAGACATAAACTCTTACTGTACAAAATATATTAACCACCTATGACAGGTCAACCTTTGACAGGACAAAGGGGAAAGATGGAAGATTGTGTAGCAAAGCTGGCTTTCTCATCTATAATGGGTATGCATCAAAAGACTACATTCATAACTGATAATTCAAGTAATAGAGTAATGAGTATAGTGAGGTACCCAAAAATAGAATATAAAGGGGATAAAAATTCAAATTATACTTATTAACTGCTCAGGCTCTCACCAGGGTGGGACTACAATTTTATCTGAGGCTCCAGGTTTTTACTGGTGCTTTTCTCTTATTACAGGCCAATCTCAAGAAAAAAGAAAAATCCCAAATAAACAACTTAACATTACTTCTTAAAGAACTAGAAAAAGAAGAACAAATGAAGCTCAAAGTCAGAAGAAGGAAGGAAATAATAAAAATTAGAGCAGAATTAAATGAAATATAGAAAAAAAATAGAAAAAATAATGCAGCAAAGAGCTGATTCTTTGAAAAGATTAATAAAATTGACAAACCCCACCTATGCTCCTTAAGGAGAAAAAGAAAAGACATAAACAAACAAAATCAGAAATAAAAGAGGAGCAGTTAGACAGATACATCAGAAATATAAAAGATCATAGAGAATACTACAAAGGAATATATGCCACCAAATTCAATAAGCTAAGAGAAATGGACAAGTTCTAAGAAATATATAACCTTCCTAGGCTGAATGACAAAGAACTGGAAAACTTAAATAGACCAATCAACAGTAAGGAAATTGAAACAATCATCCAAAACCTCCCCCAAAGCAAAAGTCCAAGACCAGATGGTGTCACTAGTGAATTCTACCAAAATTCAAAGATGATTTAATACCCTCAAACTCTTCCAAAAAAAAGAAGTAGAGGCAATATTTCCTAACTCATTTTATGAGGCTACAATTACCCTAATACCAAAACCTGGTAAGGATAATAGACAAAAAAGAAAACTACACCACCAATATCTCTGATGAATACAAATGCAAAAATCCTAAACAAAATACTAGCAAATCAAATACACCAATACATTAAAAAAATTATACATCATAATCAAGTAAGATTCATTCCAGGGGCCTGAGATGTTTCAACATATGCAAATCTATCAATGTGATACACAACATAAATAAAATAAAGGATAAAAATTATATGATCATATCAATAGATGCAGAAAAAGCATCTGACAAGACACAACATCCATCTTTGCTTAAAGCACTTAATAAAGTGCATATAGAAGGAATGTACCTCAAAATAGCAAAGCCCATATATGACAAACCCTTAGCTAATACATAATCAATGGTAAAAAACTGAAAGCTTTTCCTCTAAGATCAGGAACACAACAAAGATGCCCCGTCTCACCACTGTTATTCAACATAATGTAGAACAATCAGACAAAAGAAAGAAAGAAAAGGCATCCCAATTGAGAATAAAGCAGTCAAATTGTTACTTTTTGTAGAAGACATGATTATATAGAAAACTCTAAAGGCTCCATCAAAAAACTATTTTAAAAAATAAATAAATACAGTAAAGTTACAGAGTGCAAAATCAATGTACAAAAATCCATTGTGTTCTTATATACTAACAGTGATATTTCAGAAAAAGAAAAAAATTCCTTTTGCAATTGCAACAAAGAGAAAAAAAAATACCTAGAAATAAACTTAACAGAAGATGTAAAGGACCTATACACTGAAAAATATAAGACATTATTAAAAGAAATTAAAGAATATGTAAAAATATAGAAAAATATCCCATGCTCATGGACTGAGAGAATCAACATAGTTGAAATGGCCATATTACCCAAAGCAATATACAGATTTAATGCAATCCCCATCAAAATTGCAATGGCATTTTTCAAATAAAACAAAACAAAAAAAATCAGATTTGTATGGAATCACAAAAGACCCCAGATAGCTAAAGCAATCCTGACAAGAAACAACAAGGCCAGAAGAATCAGATTCCCTGATTTCAATTTATTGTAAATTTTGTAAATTTTCTGTAAATTTTGTTAATTTACAAAACAACAATAATCTAAACAGCATGGTATTGGCAGAAAAATAGACACACAGATCAGTGGAACAGGATTGAGAATCCAGAAATAAACCTAGATATATATGGGCAGATAATTTTTGACATAGGAGTCAAAAACATAACAATGGAGAAAAGAAATCCTCTTCAATAAATGGTGCTGGGAAAATTGGACAGCCATATTTAAAAGAATGAAACTAAACTACTATCTGTCACCATATACTAAAAATAATTGAAAATGAATCAAAGACGTAAATATAATACACGAAACAATAAATTGCATAGAAGAAAGCATAGGTAGTATATTTGTGGACCTTGGGTGGAGAGAGGATTTTATGAATTCGACCTCAAAACCAAAAGAACTAAAAGCAAAAATGAATGAATGGGACTATATCAAATAAAAACCTTCTTCACAGGAAAAGAAATCATCAACAAAACAAAGAGGCAACCAGCTGAATGGGAGAAGATATTTGCAAACACCTCTGATAAGGGTCTGATATTCAAAGTGTACAAAGAACTCATACAACTCAACAACAAAAAAGCAAACAATCCAATTTAGAAATGGGCAGAGGACCTGAACAGGCACTCTCCAAAAATTTTCATACAAATATATGAAAACAGATATATGAAAACCTGATATATGAAAACATGCTCAACTTCACGATCTATTAGGGAAATGCAAATCAAAACCACAATGAGATACCACCTCACACATGTTAGAATGGCTATCATCAACAAGACAAGTAAGAACAAGTGTTGGACAGGTTGTGGAGAAAAAGGAACCTTCATACACTGCCAGTGGGAATGTAAATTAGTACAACCACGATGGATAACAGTATGGAGGTTCCTCAAAAAATTATCAGAATTACCATATGACCCAGCAATCCCTCTTTTGGCATCTACCCAAAACCTCTGAAAACATTTACCGTAATGATATATGTACTCCTATGTTCATTGCAGCGTTTTTCATGGTGGCCAAGACATGGACATAACCAAAGTGTCCTTCAATAGATGATTGAATAAAGAAGTGATACATATATACAATGGAATATCACCTGGCCATAAGAAAAGATGAAATACCGCCATTTGTGACAACATAGATGAATCTTGAGCTTATCATGTTAAGGGAAATAAATCAGACAGAAAAAGTCAAGAAAAATATACTTCACTCTTTTGTGTGAAATAAAATTAAAAGCCAAAAATGAACAGGATAAACAAACAAAGAAATAAAAACTCATAGACACAGACAACAGTTTAGTGGTGACCAGAAGGTAAGGGGGGAGGTGAGGTAGTAGAGGAAAGAAAAGGGGGTCAATTATATGGTGATGGAAGGAGAATTGACTTTGTGTGGTGAGCACACAATGCAATATATAGATGATATATTATAGAAATGTACATTTGAGACCTATATAATTTTACTAACAAATGTCATCCCAATAAATTTAAGAAAAATTTTTAAAAATCAATAGTATTGGCGAAATTAATTTCCTTGTGGAGTCCATTTCCTTTTTGGCTGTCAGCATTCAATTACTAGATACTATCCAGAGTTCTTTGTCATGTGCTTTCCATAGGCAGTGCACAACATGGCCATTTACTTCTTCTCCCAGGCCAGCAGGAGAGTATCTGCTGCTGTGCCTTGTCCCTTTTAAGGGGTCACTTGATTAGGCCAAGCCCACCCAGTATATTCTCATTTTTAATTAACTTAAAGTGAAACTGAGCAGGAATCTTAATTGCATCTCCAAATCTTTGCCATGTAATGTAAAATTTTCATAAGAATGATATTCCATTCTATTCACATATTCTATCCAAACTCAATGGGAGAGAAATATACAGGTAAGAAAATCTAGTGATTGGATATCATTGTAGGATTCCACTTATCACAGATGTATTTTAATTAAAACAATCAAATTAATTTTGTATATTTCTATGCATATATATGACATCATTCACTATAATACAATAACATTGAAGAATTTCTTTAGTATACACTCTTTTATAAATCAATGTATGTTCTATTAAAATTAAAGAAGTGATGTTAAGTAAATTGCTTATTAAGTAAATTTGAAATAGTGATTTAAGGTATTGTTTCAGTGCCTCCAGAGAGAGGCTATGATTCAAATTTTATTTTAAATAATGTATTTCAGTTTTTGAACTTGTTTAGTATCACTGATAATTATGAAAAATTAATTCTGAATTTCCTGCCCACTCCCATACCCATCACAAGCCACAATTTATTGGAATGATAACAGTAGACAAACCTTTAATAGAAACCATATGATCCATATAGGAAGTTAAAGCTATTTCATGAGGTCAGAGTTGGAACCATATTAAATTGGTTTTATATATTAAAGTTGTAATATACCTCTAGAATGATTATTTAATGCAATTGTTAATAAGTAACTATTAATTTTATTTCCTGTGTGTATGTTTTCCTGAAGTGATTGGTAATTTGATTTATCTTGTACATCTGTTTTTTTCTCTTACCCAACTATCTGTATAGTTACAGATATATTCTACATTCTTCTTCCCTACTTAATAGTTCTCTACTGAATCACAGCTAAAGGAGGAATTGTCTCTTTTTTACAAATAATGTTACAAGGTCCCTTGGAAATATATTTATATAATGAAAAAGGATTTCACTAGACAACATACTTAACTAAATGGCAATTTTCTATTTATCCACATTGTTCAATATCTAATTATTATTTGTTGAATAGCTTATTGCATTTTTCATAGTTATTGGTATGAAAGAATTTAGTGCTGTAAGGTAGTTTAACATCATTTGATATAAGCTTCTCTCTAGGAGAACATTACTTATAAAGCATCCCTGACCAAGTACCATTCTATTTCTTTTAATTCCATTAGTGATGGATGAAACATAATACTCAATGCAGCCATTTCTATCATTGAATTTCTGAAATTATTCAAAAAATACTTCTCATTTTAGTTGAAATCTTGCACATTGTTTCTGGTTCAACTTTCTGGAGGAAGAAGAATGCACTTATGCCACACCCAATCTTACGTGTTCAAAACCAATTTTTAGCCCTAAGGCTCATTTTTCTCAGGGTTTACATCTCTTGGTTCTTTGAAACACTCATTGCCTCATTCTGCTCCCTGTCACTATGTGCCAGCAAGCATCAAGAAAAACAACCAACATAATACAGGCTGCCAAACTGACAGGATCAAAGCCAACTCACAAAAGCCATTAGGAGAATAAGCACTCCTACTTCTAAGTACAGGGTATTTTCATGTGGTGGTTCCAATCAGTAGGATATGGACTCATGAGCACTTGTTTTATTGACCCTGTTCTTAAATGAGAAACATTGCTGAAGTATTTAAGAAATCATCCACATGGAGATCCTGCACAGTCCCTTTTACAGGGATTAACAAATTAATGTTTGAACACTTTAAAATTGAAAGAAAATAAGCATAACAGTTTTCAACTTTCTATACAGGATGTACGTATAAAACCAACATAGACTAAAAAAACAGTAGGTAAAACTTTATTATTCCACTAAATATTATGTGGAAAAGGGTATTAATATGAATAATTGCCACTCAATAAATTAATTATAGTTAATTGGTGAGTTCTATGTAGTCTTTAATCCTCTAATTAATGTCAATTAAAAATCCTGATGCTCCTTCTTACTATGAGAATTATTTAATGGCTGAATGTTCTGGGTGCTTCATGTGTTTTCTCTAAATTCTACTTAAAATAGAAACTTCTTTCCTTTAGTTCATTTCTCTCTTCTCTTATTTTATTATAGCAATATAGAATAAGCCATGTGGCAACTTCAACATTCTGCTCAAAAATGTCTTTAGCTAAGTCAGCAAATTTATGGGGGATTTTAGTACTTTCCACATCACTGTAAGTGACAATGCATTCCACTACTTCACAAGGGTCCCTTGTTTTCTTGAATTCAATAGTCATTTTGTATAGTTTCCTTCAACCCTTTACCAATAGCCTCCTTAAGGTCCATTATGCTTGCAGCAATTCCTAGCCCAATAATCAACACCAAATATTTCGGTTTTGTTCTGGCAACAAGCTGCTTCCAGGTACCAAGTTCTGTTATTTTTGTTAAATTCTGTTAAATTCTATTATTATAACACCCCATAGTTTAGTGTTATAAATCAATATGTATTTCATTATGCTTAAGGCTTTTGTGGCTCAGGAATTTAGACAGAGCACAGTGGGAAAGTCTTAGCTGTGATCCATGATGTCTGGAGACTCTGATGAAAAGATTCAGCCAGCCTGGGGTAAGTTCACCAGCATAGAGCTGAAATCATGGAAGTCTTCTTCACTTACAGGTAAAGCATTTGTGCTGAACTGACACAAATGTTGGGTCCAGTTGAGACTTGACCAAAGCACCTGTAAGTAGTCTCTTTATGTGGCATAGGGTTCCACATGGCATGGTAGTCACAGGGCAGTCTGAATTTTTAAATGGCAGCTAAAGGCTCTGAGAACTAGTGGTCCAGTAAACCAAATGAAAAATGTCCTAGCATTTTATTGCCTAGCCTTGAAGTACACATATCATCACTTTTGTCATACAAGTTCTGTTGCAGTGGTCATAAACCAGGCCAGATTGAAGAGAAGGGATATACATTCATAAAACTCAATGGCAGGAATATTAAAGAATTTGTTGGCATATTTTAAAATCACCAGACATGATATTAAGTTGCCCCATTATTTATAAAGTGACATACCTTTTCATATGTTCATTGTCATATGGATTTCCACTTTTATTAAACGTCTATTCAAGTTTTACCTATTTTTTGCAAATTGTCTGCCATCTTGTTACTGATTTGTTTAGTTGTACATTAAATTTGATTGAACATCTTCCTGTCCACTTAGCTCTAACAATATAGGTATATTTTAATCTATTTATCCTGATTGTTTATTATTATAACAAATTTAGTCCATGTAAATTTAGTTAACCATTATTAAAGTTCATATTTTGTTGTTTGGAAGAATTTAGAGTCTGCTTTTTATACTTAATATCCTGTAATTTCATGAATCTTTGATTGGGTGTCAGTTTTTGTCATAGGCATTTGATAAACATCAATTTTGACAAATCATACACTTTAGTTTTTGTAGGTCTTATGTATTTTTGTTTTGATTTTTCTTTCTATTTTCTCTGTTTTATTTTTTTAATGAAATGTTTTTTAGTATTGTATTGGAACCTATACATTGACATTTTTTAATTGATATTTCACTAATATTTCTCTCAAGATTTTCAATAAATTGTCAAAGTTATTTACTCTAACATTTAATGAAATACTTTTTCAGATTTTATTATTATTATTATTCTGCAAGATGTATTCCATGTTTTCTGTTATTTTTTTCCATAATAACCAATTCTTTCTTTGTAGATTGAACATACATTCAGGTGGTTTTGTGTATGCAATTTAGTTCAGAGCTTTTTCTACCTATTTTATTCTTCATTTCAAGGGTTAAGAAAAATTGCTTTACAACTCTGAGTTCAGCATGGGGATTTTCATTGAAAGAGCTTCATTAATGATGAGGGATACCAAAACACCAGAAATCAGAATTCTTTGTAATTCTTACCTACCCAAGCATGCAGAAATTCCAGAGGTCAATATACTGGTACATTCTTTCATATCTTTCATATATTGTCATTAAGTTAATCCCATCATCTGCAGCCCCAAATTTCACTCATACTCTACATAGTGTCTGGCTCTTCTAAGCACCAAGACACCAAAGTTTTGCCATGACTTGCTCCCTTCTTGATTATATGCTATTCCTCATATACTTTAGGCTAAGGAAGCACTTCTCTGGACTGTTATATTGATTCCCAATATTTTTCTTTCTGCTCATGAGAAATTTATTGAAATCTTCTTCTATTGATGTTTTCCTTCCATTCTATTCTTAATTAAAGATGTATACTTGATTTGTTTATTATTTATTTATTTATTTATTTATTTATTTATTTATTTATTCTAAGGAGGGCTCACATCACAGTGGCCCATGCGACAGTCAAACCAGCAACCTTGGTGTTATTAACACCACTCTCTACCCAACTGTGATAACCGGCCATCCTACATTTACACCATTTTTATGTTTTCACTATCATTTTAGTGGAATCATTGTAGAGAGACATAGATATTTATTCAATCTTCCATCTATACTGGGAACTTCAAAGCACTTTTTGAGTGAGGACCCAAGGTCCCCTGGGAAAAACTAGGAAAAGACAGTCTCAGGTTGCTGATTTATAAAATCTAGACAACAGAGGTTATATGAAACATATGCCCAATAGACATATGAAAAGATGTTCAACGTCACTAATCACCAGAGAAATGCAAATAAAAATCACAATGAGATACCACCTCACTCCTGGCAGAATGACTATCAATAAATCAACAAGTGTTGGTGAGGATGTGGAGAACACGAAACACTTGTGCACTGTTGGAGGGATTACATACTGGTGCAGCCACTATGGAAATCAGTATGGAGGTTCTTTAAAATATTAAAAATATAACTACCTCATAACCCAGAAATTCTACTCCTGGATGTTTATCCAAAATAATCCAAAAAACTTATTTGAAAAAATTTAGGCACCCCTATGTTACTGGAGCACTATTCACAACAGCCAAGATATGGAAACAACCAAAATGCCCATCAACAGATGATTGGATAAAGAAGTTGTGGTGTGTTTATGCAATGGAGTATTACTCTGCCATAAAAAAGAATAAAATCCCACCATTTCCAACAACATAGATGGACTTAGAGGGTGTTATGCTAAGTGAAATAAGACAGACTGAGAAAGACAAATCCAGTATAATTTTACATATATGTGGAATCTAAAGAACAGAATAAATGAACAAATAAAACAGAAATAGACTAATAGATACAGAGAACAAACTGATGGTTGCTTAGTGGAGGTGCGGTTGGGAGATGGGTAAAAAAAGGTGAAAGGATTAGGAAGCACAAATTGGCAATCACGAAATAGTCACAGGGATGTGAAATACAGTGTGGGGATTAGAATCAGTAATGTTGTAAAAACAATTTATGGTGTCAGATGGGTACTAGAGTTATTGGGGTGATGACTTCATAAATTATAAATGCCTAACCACTGCACTATACACCTGAAACTAATATAAAATAATACTGAACATCAACTATAATTAAAAAACATACACGAGGTAAGACAATTAAGTCTGCAAACTTATTGCAGTGATGTTGCTAACATTATTTGATATCAAAGGGATTACTCATTATGAATTTGTACCAACTGAACAAATTGTTAACCAAGTTTACTATTTGGAAGTGCTGAAAAGGCTGCATGTAAAAGTTAGATGAAAACGATGTGAACTTTTCGCCAACAATTCATGACTTTTGCATCATCGCAATGCACCAGCTCACAGCACTGTCCGTGAGGAAGTTTTTAGCCAGTAAACAAGTAACTGTATTGAAACACCCTCCCTACGCACCTTATGGCCCCTGATGACTTCTTTCTTTACCCAAAGATAAAGGAAATATTGAAAGACATTTTGGTGACATTCAGGACATCAAGGGTAATACAATGACAGCTCTGACGGCCACCCCAGAAAGAGTTCCAACATTGCTTTGAAAGGTGGACTAGGTGCTGGCATCAGTGCATAGCTTCCCAAGGGGTGTACTTCGAAGGTGACCATAGTGATATTCAGCAAAGAAGTATGTAGCACTTTTTCTAGAATGAGTTCACAAACTTAATTGTCTGAACTTGTATAGGCACAGAAGTAAAGTACAGCATAGAGAATATAGTCAATGGTACTGTAATAGCTAACTATGGTGTCTGACAGGTAGTAGACTTGTTGGAGTTATCACTTTGTGAGGGATATAAATGTCTAATCACTAGGTTGTTTTATATACCTGAAACGAATAGTAATAATAAAAAATAAAATACGTAGTTACGTAATGGAACACAAGATTGGTATGTAGAAAGTTTTGGGAACAGTGCAGAGTGGTTTTATTATAATAGCTTATCTCACTCCTAGTAATCAAATTCCATCTTATAGCGGCAGCTTTGTTATGAAACTACTGACCTAACATTAATTGACTTTTATTGTTGACATACAAGTAACTTAATAGAAAAGACTTAAGTTTGTGCTTCATATATCTTACCTGAGTACTTGTGAATTCCTTCAGCTCATGGAATCCATGCATACAACTGAAGTTAGATAATAAATAAAAGATCTTTGAATGATTTTAGTTCATGATTAGTCACCAAGTGCCTATGATTAAATAATAGCTAAAATGAGGATCTAAATCCATTGTATCATTACTTCACAACCAGAAATAAATGATAGAATTAAAACACTGTGTTTTGTTAACTTGTCATGAGATAAAAGAAGAGGGCACTGAGGCTGAATAAGTGTGATAGAAGAGGAGTACACTGATGTGGGCTAGCTAGTAAGGCGATGTAGTTGCAAGAGGAATTTACACACATAATTAGTATGCAAGATGGTGTGGAATGTAAAAAGGGCTGAGATAAAGTTAATGGCTTAAAAAAATTATGAGAGCGGAAAAAGCCATTAACTGTTATGCTCAAAAACAAAATAAACACATGCTGCAACCTTTCTTATTTTGGTGTGAGCAAACAAATGATGCACTGGGAAAAGCATAATATAAGAAAACATTTTCTCAACTGATAGAAATGAAATATCTTGATTTCTCAAGAACTTTTCATAAAGAAAATAAATAGATTTTCTCCAGAAATAAGCATTTGGGACCAAATTGATATAATTCCATATCATTAATTATTTGAATTGTGAAGCTTTCCTGAGATTTGACTATATCATGAATGAATCATTGATTACTAATTCTTGCTATGATATGATATGGGCAATAAAACGTGCTTGAGACTATATCCTGAAATTTCTGCAAATTCCAGTACAAGAAAAAATATTTATACACACATAAATTAATTTCAAAAAAAATCAAAAGAATAACATAAAATAAGTGAATACATATAAATTGTTGATATCAGAGAAAAGAAAAAAATACTTTTTCTGGGAGAAAACTATTAATTAGAACATGTTAGTTGCAGGCCAGAACAAAACATATTAAACAAAATCTCAAATGACTATAACAATAATGGAAAATACTGATTCTTATAGCTGAAGTACATCAGATTACATGACATGGATAAGGGCATATATTCTTGAGTTAGGTTATTTACTAGCATGTGACTTTGGATTATTTACCTAACTACTTTACCTCAGTTTCCTTATATGAAATTATATAATAATTATATCTACCTCACAAGTCTCAGTATTATATGAATTAGTCTTATAAAGCACATAAATGAGTGCCTAGTGCATAGTATTTGATATATGGCTATTATTTATTATTAATAGTATTATTATTAAGAATCTAGATTTAGAGCTAGTTTCAGGCTCAACTGAATCTAGGTTGTAAGAAATTTCTCATTATAACTTTGTTCTGTTTCCCTTTATATTGTATACATTTCTTTTAGTCTCTCCCAAAAAAACATACTCAATATTGCCCCAAGGCAAGATGGACACCAGTATCAGCAAGCTTACCTCCTACTAGTTCAGCTTCTTCTGCACAGAAAGAACATTTGTTTTCCCCAATAATTTCAACAACATTTCTGGTTAAGTTTCTCAGACTAGCCTGGACCATGAGCACATTACAAAATAAACCACTGTGGTTAATGGGATAGGGTCCTTCTTTGGACTGTCCTGAGACATACTCTGATTGCAACAGTGATGATTGGGTCAACCCCCTCAGACAATGTGAACTAGAAGAGAAAGAGGTGGATCCGCAAAAGACAATTAGAATGCCACTACAGAAAAAAAATGAAAAATATACTGAGTGCCCTACAATCACAGATATCCCTGTTGTAAGAAATCAAGGTACATGAAGAATTAGGTAAGATCATTGTTTTATCAATGATCATAGAATTTGGCTATGTCTCTGCAGCAAGCACTGTGATGCTGCGATGAGAATCAGCAAGCTATATTTTCCAGACTTTGAGTTGGATTTCTATTAGGTTATGCTATCAGGAGGTACTGGAGAAACAGGTAAAAAGAAGGGAAGAAGGGACCTCCTTCTTCCTGTTTGCCTATTGGTACCCATGTCCCTCCCTGAGCAGCTGTTTGCCCTGGGAGCAGTACAGGCATCCCCCACTTTTTACAAGTTCGAGTTATAACACTTAATTTTTACAAAAGACCTACATCAGTGTTTGTTTTCACTAACTGAAAGAAATCCAGAAAGAATCTTTGCTTTTATGAAAAACGGCGAAAAGCAAAAAGAGCGTTCAGTGTTTGTTTTGCAGCAAGCCCTTATAGAGGCAGTGTGCACCCAAGCAGCGAGTGGCCCCACCAAGCTCCTTCCCCAGGAAGTACACTCAGCATCTCAGTATCAAGCCACCAGAGCTCTGAAATGTGTCTGTGAGCATCTGTGCTTCATCTCCATTTATTGTGTGCATCCATTAGCTAGATGTGTCCTAATGTATCAAAAATGTTTAAGAGAGCAAGCAAACTGGTCGTAATTTAGGTGTATTTGGTATGATTTCGTAAGTTATTTTTGGGTCTGGGAAACCTCAGAAATTTTTCCATATAAAGTAATGATAACTGTTTCTTCACTTTATACCATTTCAGCCTATGAAGGGTTTCATAGGAACACTATACTTTCAGATAGCAGGAGAAACCGGTAATTGATTACACTTTACTGCTTTTGTCTGCAGCCCCCAAATCAGCCTCATAGTAACTGCTCAGAAGCAAAAGCAGCAGTTGGAACATATCCCTTCCTCTGAGGTGTGAACCCTCGCTCAGCAAGACTACTACTCTGAACTGATAAATTGTAATAAACTCTACCTCTTCCCTTTGTTCACTTAAGCCTTTGGGGTAGGAGATTTGGGGGATGGGGCAGATAGCTACATCTTGCAGTTATTTTCTTTGCCACAGTGTTATTAATTTTGTCTTCTATCCCCTATGTAGTCAATTTCCTATTTCAACAAGTAGTCTAGTGTTAGTAGTTTATGTGAAATTTAATGCTGTATATGACGGGCATGGCCCACCCATAACATAACTTTTCTTATAGATTTAATAATGTATATCTTGCCTCAGTGGATTTATATTTTTTCCCCAAATGAGTCTTTTACCTCTATAAAATCTAATATTGACTTTGTCCCATCATTTCTTCTGATATCTGTGGCCCTGCAAGGTGAATTTTTTTTCCTCTTTTTCTTCATACTGTGAAGTCATATAGATCTATATAGAATTTATTCTCTGTGTGAACCTGGGCAATTTATCAACCTGTAAATATAAGTTTGTTCAGATACAATTCAGAGACAATAATATTTACCTCGCAGGGTTTAGAGGATTAAAAGGAATACAATATGAACATCTAGCATAGAGAATTTCCCTGGGTATGCATTTAACAATGTTAGTTTCTTTTCTCTCATTATCTAGCCAAGAACTGACTACATAAACTAACAAAGTTGCATAACAAAACAAAAATGCATAAAAGGAGAGCAAACAGTATTAACAAAAATCATAATAAAATAGTACAGCATATTAAAATAATGGCAAGTCCTAGATTAATTGTTTTTGCTAATAAAATTATAATTTTTCGTTCATACTGTGGTTAATTCAAAAAAAATCAGTAAGGAGAGATCTATGGCTAGAGAGAAGTGACACTAGTGGTGTTTGTGTGTGAACCAGTTGGAACTACACATAAAAGCAAGCAGTGCTCACGTCTTCCCAACTCTGCATTCAGAGATGTTATGTTGATAACCTGAAATTGGTCATGCTGGAGGTATTCAACATGCTGTTGTTAAATATTGAGTAAAATACTTCTAGCTTTGTACAGACCCTCACACATAACAGAATAAAAATGAGACTGCACAATTTCTATTTTGTTACTCTCTTAATTACCAAAGAGAATGAGCTCAAGTTTAAAACAGCAGAGAAAAGATATAGTTATGAGAAACTCAGATTCCCAAATAGATGAGCCAATTTTTAAGGAAAGACATAGATATTTCAATTTTATCTTGGCCAAGAAAATTCTGCGTCATCTACTTGTATGGCCTTGTATTACCTTGGTAACAAATCAGTTACGATCCAAGCCAGCTTTAGTCAGGACTTCCTTTGCTCTCATGTGCAAAAATTCTAATAAGTACTATTGGAAACATAAAATGTGCTTTTTCAGAGTAGGATCAGGTTAGCTTCCAGTAGCTCAGACGTGAATTTTACAGTAATTTAACCAGGTTTGTATGATAATTTTAGAAAAACTGTCTAAAAAATGCTCTGTAACTCTATTATTAATTATTAGACATAACCATTTTTTAATGGTTATTCACTTTATGGTGCAAGATGAAGAAACAATAACCACTAGGGATCAGTTTAAGTTCTTTAAGAGAGACTTATACCAGGGCCCTCTAATAATACAATAAATATCCAGTAAGGTAATCATTTAGTATTTGGCAATGTACTTCATTATATTCTTTTGGACAAGAAGTAGCAATATGGACCAGGTAATGGAATAATTCATAAATCATTAAATGGGTAATAGATACACTCATAAAGTAGTAATAAATAAAAATTTTAATCTGAAAAACTCACTTTTGTCCATATTTTGGTCATATTTCATCTGTGACTTACTTAGACTTGTTCATCTTCCAAACATATGAGGAATGACAGAATTTTGAGGACTAGATAATATGTTGAATAAAAAAAAAAAAAACCTGAAAAAAAAACCTGAATAGATGTTAGTGAATTACAATTGTCAATCAGCTTTTAGTAAACGAAACTGAGTAGGGAAGACCTTTATATATTGTATACTCACACCAACATACACATGATGTGCAATTCTAGCATGAGAGAGCTGTGTTTCAAAATCCAGATGTTATTATAATAAGCAGTGTTTACCTAGCTTGGCCTTAAACCAAGGGTCAACAAACGATAGCCTGCAGGTCAAATTGAGCCTACAACCTGATTTTGTAAATAAAGTTTTATTGATAGAGAGATGTATCCATTTGTTTATGGATTTTCTACAGGTATTTTCACACTGTAATAGCACAGTTGAATAGTTGCAACAGAGACTATATGGCCCACAAAACCTGAAATATTTATTCTCTGGTCCTTTACACCATGTTTTTTTTATTAACCCTACCTAAAACTAAGTTAGTAGGGTGATCTGGATACAAGAAAAAGAATGATTTTCTCTTACAAGTTTAGTGTCTCGACAAAACTCTCTATAGAGCCCTGATTTTCACTAGTTAGAACATACCAGTAACACAGTTTTCATGTTTATTTTAACAGGAAGAATATAAAGGGTGTCCAAATACAAGATACCAGAATGATAAAAGGGTTCAAAGTAATAATGCCAAATGTGGCTGGAAAAATTGGGGCTGTTTTTCCTAAAGAACAGGAGGAAATGGTTAAGTAGGACACTTTTGACAAATAATTGCATCAAATTTTTTGTGAGTCTATCACGTGGAGGGATAGTTTGGTCTAATCTTGGATAACTTAAAATGTAAACCCAGACATTACAACAAGGCATACTTTGACCCTAATCAGCAAGAATGTTCAAATATGGAAAACTATCTAAAAATGAAAAGGACTGCTACTGCAGAGAGCAATTACATTCCTCACAAGTTCTTCCTCACAGAGAGACCACCTGTGTAGATTATAATCAGGGGATTCATGAACATGATAATGGTGACATAGCCCCATCCACAGTGGTACTTTTAGTGATACAAATGAAAATAAATATGTTCTATATTATACAAACCTCCTAGAAATTGAGAAGAAACTTGGGCCTTGGGCTACAAGTAGATAAAAGTATTGCAAGTTAGATTATATACATATATACATTTGGAAGCAATTGATTTTTAAATCGTAACCAAAACAATGATGGTCCCTTTTTTTGATGAGGTAATTATAAAGTAACCCTCCACATTACTTAAAGACTTATTTCAAATTTCTTTTTTTTCAAACTGCTGCTAATTTCAGCTCCTTATCTGCAATTTGGTTCATTTGATGGGTAATCGACTCATTTGGTGTATAGAAAATGTAAATATGGGACTTTTAATGAATACTATCTTTTAAGTCGTTCTAGGAAAAAGGCCATTATATATACATTTATGTGTAAAATGAAACACAGACTTAATAACTGCTGGGGACAGCTTGACTGTTTTAATAAAAGAGAGTATACTGAATTTATGCTAAAGCTGAGTCCTTGGGAGTCTCTGATCCTTGGGAGTCTCTGAGTACCTCCAGCTAGGAATACTATGTCAAAAATAACAAAAAGCCTTATTTGACATGATTTATTGATCATTAAGCACACTGAGGGAAGCCCTCCAAGGTGTATGTGAGAAATAGTTTGTTTTCCTCTTATTGGTGCAGAAGAGGAAACAGTTTTCTTGCCTATGTCTCCAAGAAAGGCACTGAGTCCCACAAAGCAAACGCAGAGGAACACCAGGTACACCGCATGAATCGATCATCATGCAAAAACCCACTCTTTTTAAAAATTTGTAATTCATGGGCTGGATGTTTCCTGATAGGCATATTTTTTAGTTCAGGCTTTTCCTTATTTATTTTTTAATTCTGCCACATTTTTTTTTTTTTTTCAGTTTTACTTTAGTGTTTTGATGTCTGTAGAAATGAACAGTTTCTCTATTTTTCTCTCAGAAATTCATCCCCAATGCTGACATGAGCACAAAGACCTTATGTGCTGCATTGGGAAATACTTTGTGCCTTAAAAATAAAAATTTTCATTAGCGTTAGTCAATGCATCACAGATATTATCCTCCCTGGCAAGAGGAACACAGAAGTACAGACACTGTGTTAGGCTATTGTTCTCAAAGGAAAAATAAAGGTTTTCAAAATGTTAGTCATTGCCATGGCAGATGTTTCTTTAAGTCATTTTTACAACCTGTTTTGATGGAGTCTAAGAATCCACATTACATTATTTGTTCTATGTCTTACTGTTAAAATCATATTTATAACATTAACTATCACTCATTGAGTACTAGGGGCCAACATTATGAACCCAAAAGTAGTTTATATTTAACCCTTTTAACAATCCTGAAAAGTAGAAATTAATATTCCACATTGTAGATGAAAAACAGGCACAGAAAGAATATATACTATCCACATGACAAAATTAGTAAGTGGTAGAGCCAGCATGCAAACGAGATCAGCCGGGTTACAAAGTCAGCAATTTTTCTCTATAACGTGACAATGTTATAAACCTTTTTGGTTTTAGATTAAATGTATTTAACTTTACATTAAAAAAATATATCTATAAAGTAAGTGGATATTACTGTGAATGTGATCATAATGATAAAAGAGCTTGCCTTGAAATCTTTGAAAAAAGACAGTTCAGTGACCCATGAGGAATAGAATCATGTACAAAAGAGACCTGTGTCATCTACATATGTTCAGTGGAGGCTATCAAATTGGTTCTGTGAAAATGTCCCTGTATTACACATATTTATATTTCTTCAGATTTTCCTCGTTAACTTTCAGATCTGCTTCTGATGGTGAAGAGTTTCTTGCAGAACCTAACCCCTGATGCAAGGTCAGCTTCAGGCACAACTGTGAGTTGCTAGCTACAAAAGTACCTAATATTTTAACTAAATGCCCTAATATTAAATTAAATGCCAAGCACTATTTTTTATGCACTGGTTACATTCTATGTTGTAGGGATGATTATTAGCCTGATTTTTCAGGTGAAGAAAACAAGGCACAGAAAAGTTAAAAAGTTGTCTTATCCAAGGTCATATTGCTTATCAAGGAGTCAAAATTCATATCTCAGTTGTCTTGACCTAGACTCCACAGGCTGAAGCCCTATTTTATTTTAGACTGTTGTATATGGCTGCCACGTTCAATGTTCTTCCAGTCCTTCTGTAGTTCAGTGATGTCACCCTGTTCCTTACTTTTCAATATTACTTCTCTTAGATATTCTACTATATTCCAGAACTAATCCAGTTCTATTTTTTTCTCCTATCACACTAAAGGTGATGTTTGCACTGTAGCTGAGATAAATTCATACTAAGGCAATGGAGGGGTTTAACATCTTTAAAAGAAAAGCTGACCAGAGGGTAAGGGGGCGGGGGGTGGTAGATGAGGGTAAAGGGGATCAAATATATGGTGATGGAAGGAGAACTGACTCTGGGTGGTGAACACACAATGGGATTTATAGATGATGTAATACAGACTTGTACACCTGAAATCTATGTAACTTTACTAACAATTGTCACCCCAATAAACTTTAAAAAAAAAAAGCAAATTTTCCCTTTTTGAATACTGAAAAAAATTGATGTATATCTCACAATCTATCTGAGTAATATCATATCTTGTCACATTCCACATTCTCACACACTTAGAACATTAACGGGTTATACACCTACCCCTACTTGGCTACCACCTCTGCCCCTCAGATGTGTTATACTGGGTCTGAGAACTAAATTAAAAAAAAAGAAAATAGTTCTTAAATTTCTAATGTTTCTTTATTTTTACCTGAAAGAAAAGGTTGAATAACCTTATTGCCAGAAAACGGCTTAGGTATTAAGGAGAACAGTCCTACTAATGATAGCTAGTCTTAATTGGCACAAGCAAGTTTCAGGTTCTGCATTATAAACTGTGTGCCAGCGTTATCTCACTAATTCTTATGACAACAACAAAAAGTGGATCCCACTGTATTACAGTTTTACAAGGGATAAAACTAGTGCTCTCTTAGAGAGGCCAAGCAACTTGCCTCTGGATTTGAATCTCTTGACTATAAAACATTATACTGCCTATCTCAGGCTTACCTTATAAAACATTATAAGCCTATCTCAGGCTTACCTTAAAAACCAACAAGCAAACTAAAGAAACAAAACAACAAACTATAAGAAAATGTCTTTTCATTTTCTAATTCAATCCATACTACAATAATTCAAAAAGTGCCACTGAATGAGAGGAGGAGAAAATTACACCAACTGTCCAGCCAACTCATTTACCTAAGATCAATAAATAGCAGGAGATTATGCTTTGTGTGATACTAGCAAAATGTATCTGTGCTTTGCTCCAAACATATTTGTAAATGTTTGATTCATAGAGAGATATCATAGTGCATGCCATCAATTTACTTTAAGTGAGTTACAAATATGAGAGGAAATTAGAGAACTACTTCACCAACCTACATTGTTCCGCTGAGTTAGCTGAATTCAGAGTTTCAGTGGAATGGGAATGTTCATAGAGTAAATTATAGACATATTTGGGGGTCTTTTAAAAATAATGTTGGCTCTGGTTTAAGCTGGTGTACGTCGAGGACAGGGTCATAAAGAGACTTTTGAAGAACTTCAGGACAGCAGGTGAGCACTGGCATTTGGAAAGCAAGGAAGTGTCACCTCAGCACTCTATACATTTGGTAAAACATAAAACCAAACATTCAGTTGTTTTCCAACACGATGCTATGTTAATTTGAGTGGCAGAATTTTATGGTGGTTTTGACAGGAGTGAAAAAGTAGTTAA
Organism: Rhinolophus sinicus; assembly: GCF_057876585.1. Lineage (NCBI taxonomy): Eukaryota > Metazoa > Chordata > Mammalia > Chiroptera > Rhinolophidae > Rhinolophus > Rhinolophus sinicus. The sequence goes on from NC_142515.1 coordinate 37,841,014, forward strand.
GAATGCCAACAAATACCTAATATATTCATGATGCTATGCCAAATACAATAAGACGTACAGAGATACATTTTTCGAGATTATAGTCAGTTCGGGGATTGAATATATATTAATCGTGTACAGAAAAGTAAAATTTACTGAGTATCTGCTATGTGTGCTGAGTACCAGAATGTGTATTTTTGTGTGTATTCTCTCACATAAAACTCACCTCATTACTCTGAGGTAAGTGCTTTTGTATTTGACAGATAAGGAATCTGAGGTACAGGGAGATTAAGCAATTTGTCCAAGAACACACAGCTGCTAAGTGGTACACCTAAGATTCAAATCCAGGGTTCAGTGAAAGAGCTTCCTATCAATTGTACAAATAAATATATACTCTTATGTCTAACTGGAGAATTGGTCACTTGTTTATCCTGAGTCAATAACGCAAAAAAAAAAAAAAAAAAAAAAAGAGTCCAATTTTTCAGTTGATTTTGGTACAAAGTTGACTAGGATAGTATAACTCTGTTTAAAAGTTGACTGTATGACATGGATTATTTCCCTGAAAATACATATTGATAAATATTACCTTAATAATGTATTATGAGTCAGGAAGTATTTTAAGCCCGTGTTATATCAATTAATACTCTCAAATAGTTAATGTTGTAAGTAAATATGTATCCATTTAAGAGATGAATTAGCTGAATCTCAGGGAATTTGGGTAACTAGCTATATATTTACATGGCCAATAGTACAGGGGTTGGGTTTTAATGCCAGTCATCTGACAGCACTGATCTCAACCGTGTGGAAGCTTCCAGAGTTCGTGGGAGAGTACAGACACATAGTTAGACACTACATGGGTTCCAGCAACAACTAGAGTTTTATCTTGCTCCGGAATTGATAAAAGACGTTGTAATAATTTGGTAAAATTGTATTCTGAAAAACATAAAGAGAATAATTCAGAAGGAAAGTATTATGAAAGTTTCCAAAGCAAGTTTCTCTTGTGGCTTCAAGATTAATGTGTTTGCACATTCTAAGCAGTGTCTTCCCACAGACAGATTTTCTGTGTAAGCAGAAAAGGGCTTAATTTAAGGAGGTACAAATGGTGGTGGAGCATTTTGTGTTCACTGCAGAGGCTAGCTAGAGTTGGTTATTGTAGTAAAACTTTGCAAGGCTGTTCAGATTGTCTTTGAAATTCATTTATAACAACAAGACTGGATCCTTTACCATCTGCTGTAACTGTTTTCTAAGCGACTTAGTTACTTAAGTTCCCTTCTTTCTGTAGTTTATTTCCATTTTATGACTGTTCATCTTTTGAAATAATTTCAATAATTCAATCTGTTTAATTTGTCTGATTCTGAGGAAAAGTTATCTAGACGACAATCTAACAATTTAATCCAGCAGTCTTTAGGTTGCATATCTGAATGTGCTACTAAAGGAGTAAAGAAACTGATTCCAGATCTCTAGATTTCAGAAAACAAAAATCATCATCAACATCATCTCCAGGGGAAAAACAAGTTTCCAAAGCTACCTAGGTAATGGAACAAAGAGAAAGTATTGTCTTGGAGCTGAAGGGTCAGCCCTTTAGTATACTTAAATGGCAAAAGAGGTAAGAACGAACCACCCTATCACCGATATGGTGGGGTATGGAAAATATCTCCACTTGAGAATGAATGAATGAAGTCTTATATGTGGATAGCCAAATTGGAAGTCCACAGTTTGCAAGCTCCTTGAGGATTTAGTCATATCTCACTGAGATTTTACCCTCCATATGGACTTGACACATTTACTTCCCCATGTGTTGTTGGAAAATCCTGAGTACTCTGGTCAAGGGTTGAATTTTTAAACAACAACAACAGAAAGTCTGTCTCTGATCCAAATATTAATTTCAAAGTTTCAGTTAGGGTTTTGTTACTTTATTGTAGTACAGAAACATGTTTCTCTTTCTCAAAATACAGGTATTACAACAGAGCTAGTTAAATCGATACATTTTCCTTCATAAAGGCAGAGGCTCTCATGCAACAATAATCTCTAGAAATAGAGAAGTCCCTGCAAAAACACAGTACGTGGCTTTTTGTTTCTTGACTGTTTATACAAACATTAACCGCATTTTGTTCATTAGCCTCAGAAATACATCATAAATAGGTATTCCTTAGAAATTACTTGAATATAAGTAAACGTGTACTTAAACAATGTTTAAGGTACATTTTAACAATGTTTTACTGCTTTGAGAAATACGCATAGTTCAACTAAATATCGTAGCAGTAATTCATGTCCATAGGAAAATTGGTGAAAAGTTTTGACAAGTTTGAGGCAGAAAAAGAAATAAAGGTCATGCACTACACTGTGGGTCACCTATTCTAAACTGGATTTCTTACAGATCAGCTCCAAAAGTACCACAGCTTTAGCAAGGCCTCTACATTTGCCTTCGGTGTCTGGTCTTTCAGTGACATTATAGGCATTTATTGCTTCCTCCCTCCCATTGTGTCTGTTTTTTTTCTACTGTTGTACTTGTGCCTCTCCCCACTTCTTTCTGTCTCTCCTTTTAACCCTAATACAGCATCAAAGGATGGCAGAACACATTTCATTCAAGTTCTCAAGGCAGTCAGAGTTCTACTTGAGTTCATGTAGCATCGGGTATAAAAAGGTGAAAATTACAGAAAGAGCTCAACTCTATTTCTCTTAGTGGAAGAACAACACAGGAGAATTTCAATTATTTCCTCGTAGAGCACATTTTTGTAGTGACTAATCCTGAGTAAAGAGATTTAGGTCCTAGTGATGGTTTGGCCATTAGCCAAGCGGCTTTGCTATCTATTTTATACAAACCCTTATACTCTTCTCTTAGTCTTGATTCTGTCCACTTGTTGGTAAATAGAAAGGTCTCCTGCTAGCTCAGAATAATAGGAGCAAGCAAACATTCTTGTTTTTCTTTTTCTGTTCACGTTTCTTGTTGTGTTGTTCTTTTTTGTTGTTGTTGTAATTGTTTTAAATCTGTGAGGGTAAAAATCTTTGGTATGAAAAGTAGATTTGGACAATATCTATCAAGGGGCAATTAGTCAAAATCAGACTTTCAGATTAAAATAAGGGATAAAATTATTGCAAACTCCTTCGAAGTTCTCAGTAAGAAGCAGTAAGAAGAAAAAAGATATGGGGGAATTCTTCACAATCCCAATGCATATCTTATCTAAATGACTATGATAATGGTAAGTGTGACCTTTAGGTTGAAGAATTATGTTCCTTCCCTGGGAATATAAATTCTTTAGGAAACAAGATACAAATCCTAAAGCTAGACTAGGTTTGCACTGATCACTCTGAATTCTTCTTTGATGGTGTTCTTCCTAAATGGATTTACTCCATAGAGAGGAAAGAAGAAAGTTAAAAAACTTAGGGGAGCTCCGTGGAGCAGGCATTTCTAAACAGGATATTATTTAGGGAGAAAGGCTTTTGACTATCCCAAGCATTTATGCAGGTAATAGATCATACTGAATATCTTTCTCTCTGCCTCCGTGGTTATCAAATAGAGAGCAAGTTTAGTGATACCGTGTTTCCCCGAAAATAAGACCTATCCCCAAAATAAGCCCCAATTAAGATCTCACCAGATGGATACATTTACTACATTATGATGATGTTCCAGAAGATGACATGACTGTAATTAAATAAGTGTAGATTGTTGTACATAAAAAAAAGGCATCCTCTGAAAATAAGCCCTAATGGAGCAAAAATTATGATAAGACCTGGTCTTATTTTCAGGGAAGCATGGTACTAAAACAAACAAACAAACAAAAACAGTCTTCAGTGGATTAAATAGGACTTCAAAGGGTACTCTGACAGATATACCCAATAAATTAATGGGTAGCCCTGCCAACTTTTTTTCTGAAATGGAAAAGATATAGAAGACACAGCTTTTAAGGGAGATTCCAATATCCTTCAGGCATTGCTTTGCATAACTACTTTTTTCTTCCATCCTCTCAACTTCCCTAGGCACAGGCCTGATGTAACAAACACAAGATCTGGGCATTGCAAGGGCAAGAATTCTGACAAAGGGTGCTGTATAAGACAGAATGTTATATGCTGAGTGACAAGAAATCATGTCATGCTTGTTTCTTAATTTTCCACATTGGCAACCTTTTCTAATGTTTTAGATAATTGAAAAGAAGTAGAAAGGTGCTTTTCTTTGAGAGAACAGGTAGCTTTGATTACTTACATACTTGTTTAATGTGCAAAACTATAAAGGATAAAGAAAATGTATATAATATGGGCCTTAGCTTCAAGGACTTTAATCTCCTCCCAAGAAGAATTATAAGAGACCACAGTAAAAAAATGCTCTTCTCTCTCTAAAACAGTTTATGATGGTCTTCAATCCTAAATCTAATGTAATATCTGTACATTTTGGAACTGAAGTAAAAGTGTAAAATAAAATTTAGACCTTTATTGGATGTAAAACTTCACTGGGCAAATCTATTGATAGTAGATATTAAACAATTTAAGTACACCTACCTCAACTGGAAAGCAGTAAAAACTCATTATTATATACTCATGCAATCCCGTGCATGTGTATGGAAATTCTAGAGGGGACCACAACTAAATTAAATAATTTAATATTTAAGTAGTTTAAAAACACAAAACCAAGAGGACAATATAACACATCTATACAAACCAAGGATTATCAAAAAATCCTAAGTCTGTGAGCATGGGTTGATATAGAACTTAATACGGAACTTTGGATCTTTTCCTAGGAAAAGAGGGGTCAAAACCACTTCAAAAATGAATTATTTAACCTTTGAGTAATCTAAATTGCATATATGGAAATTTTGGTATTAATCTATGAATTCAAAGGGACACACATATACACATATGTGTGACTAGATTAGATACATTAGATAGATAGATGATAGACAGATAGATAGATAACAGATAATCGACTTCTGTTGTAGACAAAAATATTTTTCAAACTAGAATATGAAAACTATGGTATGGAGAGAATAAGAAACTATTTGTTCAAAGCTGATCAGAAATATACAGAGAGACACAGTAATGAGAGCATGCAGCTACCAAACTATAGGTTATTTCAGTTTGTAACTTTTCAAATCTAAAACCCCAAAGGCTAGCCTCATCTTCAAAGTGACAAGTGACATACCATTATCCCTTCTGGCATATGCTACTGGTCACACAGACCCACCCTGGCACATGTGGGAAGGGTCTACACAAATGCTAGCATACCAGAAAATAATGGTCATGGAGAGCCATTTTAGCAGCCAGCTACTACTGTCCGATTCCTGGACGCGAGTTGTTCATACCCCATTAATAGTTTCACAAGTCCCTAAAAACCTCATCCCATGGCAGCATCAGCTTGAAGTCTAGAACCTGCCACTTAAGTCAGGTATATCTGCATATAGGGCATTTTGAGTACAGTTCCTTAAGTATTGCTTCTTGAGTACAATTTCCATCAATCTGAAGACCAATAAAACTAAAGAGACAAGTTATCCGCCTCTCTCACACCCATCATAAAATGGTGACATAGGGCTTAGAGCAATCTCCATAGGCACTCATATTCAATACAAGAGAATGAGAGTCTTGCAAGTCACAGGAGCCTGGGAGTTCTGGAATTCAGCCAGGCAAATGTTAGAATTTCCTTGATTAAGATTTAATCCCACACCTACCCAGAGATGATTCTCCACAGATCTTGGTTCCACTGTCTGGGCCTGTTCTGTTCTTTGAGCCATCCCTCTTTCTTCATAAAGGTTAACATATGTGTGAATCTGAGTAGTGGGCTAAGCCCACTACCTGCTCGAAGAAATTTTGGGGCCCATTTTAACATGTCTCTGTCTCTTTCAGTATAAACTGTTAATGTTAGTACATATGTAATTTTCTCTAAAACTTTATGGGTTTACTGTGGATCATATTGGGATTCACTCTATTAAACAAAAGCAAACCCATAAATCTCTCCAAAATAAGCTCTTCTTTACCCTGGGCTTCTATTGAGAAGGCTGTGGGACAATATCCTGCGCCTCTACAGACTCTATTCTTTTACTGAGTGGATCTATCACACAGTGAATATTGTATTTTAGAGGGCCTTTTGTCTAACTGAATAGCATTCCAAAGTACCGTCTTTGATCTTTCAGAGATATAATCAAAGAATTTTACAGTTACATCTTTGGCTTTATCTCTGGATCATAATTTCCTGGCATTGTCTTGAATTCAACCTGTGTTCAAAAGCCACCTCATAATTTTGACATAATTTATCATCTGTAGAGCCATAGACTTTTTAAAGCCATTAAGTCTATTACTTTTCCACTTATTTTCTTTTTTTATACTGGGTAGACAACTGCACGCAAGCATGAAAGATAAACCTTTTTTTTTGAGTCTATGGTATACCTTAACCAAAATTTTTTCAACAAGCAATTTTGAGCATCACCTTTGTGTTATTCCATCTATTCTATGACGTAAAAAGAGAGACAAAGTATTTACTCTCATAGTGGCTACGTTATATTGGATGTGGATAGATAATAAATAAATATAACATATATATTTTTTAAATTTTAATGAGTACAAAGAAGAAACTGAATCAGAGCAATGAGCCAGTAATGAGTGGTATTCTCTGATTCAGCGAGGATAGTCAAGAAATGGATGCAACGACTTACAGAGTGTAACCAGGAATGGCCTATCTTTGAGATGTCATTTGAGCTAAACGATGAAGAGAAGGTAGCCGTGTAATGCTCTTATAGTGAAAGTTCAAGATAAATAAAAGTATGTGAAAAGATACTGAGGCGGGAATAGAATGACATTTGGAAAAATAAAAAGATTCAGATATAGTTTTCCTATGTAGATGTGACTTAGGGTGTTAAAGAATAAATCTAAGATTTTTACCCAAGAGGACAAATTCAATGGATAATTGAATAAAATTATTCTTTAATAGCATTTTGATTTCCCATGAATTCTTCTCTGCTATGAAATTATTTGCTTACAGTTTATCTTAATATGTTTTCCTTTGTTTCACTGAATCTCAAAGCATATTAATTTGTTTATGGCATTGCTATAGCTGGTATTATAAAGATCTTATTCAACTGTGTAGGTTGTATCATAGTCTTTCTAGTTCTGCCATTTTCCACAAACTATATCTCTGACAATATATAGTCTCTGTTTACATTTGACAAGACAAAGACTTTGAAAAATATAAAGTATTATAGGATCATGACAATAATAATTTTTGGAATGTCTGTTTTAACTTTTCTGGTAACTTGTAAATATATGCGTAGATGCACTAGAATTATTTTACCCGAAGAAAAGACTGACCTTTTACTGTTCAGACCATATATATATATATATATATATATATATATATATATATATATACATACACATATACATATATACATATATATACATATTTATATATATATGTATGTATATATATATGTGTGTGTGTGTGTGTGTGTGTGTGTATATATATATATATATATATATATATATATATATATATTTCCTGATCTTAGATTTTATTATCCTCCTAACTCCAATAGATGCACAACATAATGCTCACTCACAAACACAGACTCAAACCATAAAAAAATATGCATCACTCACTATTTAAAAGAAAGCACAAAGAACCATAAGGCTGTGATGGGAAGATTTTCACAGGAGTCTAAAAGGAAATAACAAGATGAATGCACATATTTCCCATTACTTCTTTCCAAATATTTGTTTCTATTTGGTCAATGCTTGCTTTTTCTCATTTCTGCAAACACACACACGAATATATATTTTAAAAAATCACATTAAGTATTGGGTAATTAAGGGTAAGCAGATGGTTGTTCATAGCTTTTACATTTAAATTTTGATTCATTTATGTAATTACAAATTTCTACATTAAAGCATAGACACACACCCCCACACACACAAAGCCATTGGCTGCACTTACTGAGCCCATAAAAATTAACAAATAAACCTAGAAAACATAATTGCCAAATTATTTATGGACCTCTCCTTAGCATTAATATTTTTGAGGCTGCCCATGTATTTCCAGGTGAAACTGGCAGCAGATGAATCAATTCAATTACAAAATACAAAAAACATTTACCAAGCTCCAGATCATACAAAACAGTATATTAGGATGAGTGTGGGACAATGGTTACTAATGTAGATTTGGACTTAATGGTCCTTGAGGTAGAGGAAGAGCTTGTGGATAGTGGAATTTAGAAACGAATAAAAGCTTATAAATACTTGCATATGATCAAGGTTGAGGTTTATATAGTTACTACTTTCTGGAATAAAGACTGAAAAGTCCAGAAGATGAAGAAAAAAGCAAAAGAAGGTATTACGGTTTCAAAAAATATTTTAACACCCTGGCGGTAGGATATTATTCATGGTCTACTGCAGAAGTAGAACCAGAAATTCAGGAAAGGGAGAGGACACTTTGACTAACAAGTTCCATTTTGATACTTTTTTTGCAAGGGTTGTAACTGGAGTCAGAGTACAGAAACTGAAAGTGTGATCTATTTTTGCTAGTTGGATGAAAAAACCTAGTTGGCAGGTTGGAACACTTAAAAGGAAATATTAATCATGAGTAGAGAAAATTTAGGATAAAAGACAGCTGACTAACCAGTCTAGTAAATCCTCTTTTAGCAAAGAACATCTGTATCCTTTTTTTCTTTTGTTCCAGTGCCAGGGGAAAAACTCACAGGTTTTCTGTTTTGAGTGGACCAAGATAAAGATCTTTGAAATGCATTTTGGTTATCCTTCATTAAATGTCTTGAAAATTATACAGGCATGTTACTCTCCAGTGTGTAATTTCCAAAATCAAGATTTCCATATCTTGATTTTTGGAACAATTATCAAAAAATAGTTTTATAATGGGAAAGGACTAATTTTGGCTCCCATATTTGAGAGTATTCAAAGTCAGAGCATGTGTGAATCAGAGGTGAAAAAGAGCCACATACTTTAAAAAAAAATACCTTTCACCCTAGCTGTCAAATTTTAGGGCCGAAAAATGAGATATTCATGTAAAACTAAAGTTATCAAGCTTTTTTCCATCATTATACATACTTAGGGTGACAATATGAGTTTTTGTGTAGACTGGAATTCTTTACAAGTAAAAGGGGGCAGAACTGATGCTTCAAAAGTCAGGATATCAAGACAACACAGGTAAGTGAAAACTGCCCATGGCAAAGCAAACATAAGGGTACCCTATACAGAGACAATTGCCTCTTCTTTGTATATTTATTCTGCTGTCCTAATTCTTGTGGAATGTTGAGAACCATTCTAAGTAATACGTCAATCTGAAGTTTATTTGTAACTCAGTAGCTTCTGTCATTATTATCTGTGTTTTTCCCCTCAGGTAAGCATATCATAGACTCTTAATAATCGTTCATGGGTGGCACCCATCAGCACTTTCAACTATCCCTCTCTGTTTTATTAGAAAACAGATGCATTTTCTATCAGACTAAGTTTATTTGTCCTCACCTGTGGAAGAAAAAATACAGTGGAAACGGAAATCCGAGAAATACTTAGTTGAATATTTTCTTTACTTACAAGGAGCTGGAAATGAAACACTCCTACAATTTCTATAAGATCAAAGCACATATTTATATTTCCATATATTTGAAATTCTGTCACCATCCTCCTAGAAGCAAATCTCAAAAACGTCCTGTTTTTTATTTTTTTTTCCTTTAAAAGTTAACGATGTGAAAATTTTGGCCTTAGTATCTCTGGAGACAAAGTAAGAATAACTCATTCAAAAATTTACATTGATCTCTCATCCAAACATATTCCAACTGATAAAACTGATCTATCTTTCCCTTATAAACGTATTGTTCAGTCAAAAGAGATTTCTCAACATGTTAATAGTGAATTACAGCAATCTACTTAATATTATCATTCAACTATCAGTTTGTTAATAACAATACACTTATTTGTCTATTTCCTTTTGATGAATACTTCATTTTGTTTGCTAAACTTTTAAGGAGTAAATGAGCAGTCTCAGAATCTCAGTGGTGAGAGAAGAGGAATTATACTCACAAAAAGTATCTGTAGCCTAGAGTTCACCCATTAGAGTTACAAGTAGATACGACGATATTTTAACCCCTTTCCAAATTTAAGCAGTAAAATATATAGAAAAAACAGAGGACAATTTAATGTATGCATTTAATTGGTAGCTGTCAACAACTATGCATAGAGCAACTATCTGAAATATGAATTTAAATTGGGATAACTAATTCCAAAAGTATATATTTCATTTTCAATTAGTAGTTTATATTGATTAGAAGGATTTTATTAAGGGATATGAATATAATGAAACTCCTCGAAGAAATCCACTGATAAAATGGGTGAGATCAAATGGGAAAGGATTTGGGGAAGAGAGGCAGGTAAAGATTTGGATATCATTCCCTGTGGGGGGAAAAAAAAAGGAAGGGGAGGAGAACGAAGAAGAGGAGGAGAAAGAGGAGCAGGAGGAGAAAGTGACATCTGTGTTTTTACCAAATTGGAAGTGGTGAAGAAATATCTCAGGGAGATGTACCCCTAACACAGACTACTGTTTCTTGTACATGTATGACATGAAAAGGAAATGTGAAGAGTCTGGGTAACTTGCCCAGGGATGAGGAAACAGAATCTTCATCTTGCATATTCCCCAGAGAATATGCCAAATCCTCTTAGATTCAGAAAATGTTATTTAAACGGAGAACAATTCTAGATGTTTATTTTCCCCGCTATTAGTTCATTATGTCGCTCAGGATGAAGGCGATACTTAATGCTATTAAATACAGTCCATCTGACCACCATGTCATCTCAGGTGTGTCACCTAAGGATCTTCCTAGCAGAGCTAATCAAATCCACTTTTCACATGGCAGGCCAGAATGATTTTGTAAAATGTATACCTGACCCTGTCATTTTTCTGCTTAAAATCATTTAGTGTCTCCTGATTATCTATGTGTTTTGAACTCATCAGGATGAACTGTCTGCATCTACAAACCTGTCATGCCAAACTTCCAGAGGTATCCTAATTCTCAGTGCCTATTATATCTCTGATTTGTTGATATTGGGCATATCTTTACCAATAGGGACACCAGAAATCTACATATTTGTCATTTCACTTATTCATTCACTCACTGAACATTTACTAGGTACCTTCATTGTGCACAGAGAAATCCTGGGACAGGGTATAGAACAATGAATAAGGCAGTTGTATCTCTCTTCTCAAGGAACTTAATAATCAACCGGGTGTGTTTTTTGTTTGTTTATTTGTTTGTTTTCTCCCTAACTTGGTTAAATGCTTCTCTTCTGGCTTCCCATGACATCCTATGCATACCTTTATCTTAACTCTCATAAAAAGATAGGGAAATGTCCTGTTTACTTTCCTATGTACTATATTCCAATGAAAGAGATATTCCAATGTACTATAAGCTCATTGAGGGTAGTATAAAAATCATTTGCATCTTCATCCCCAGGACATGACTTAATTTTATGAAGTTTGTTGAATTTAAGAGTGCTTATATGGTGTTTTGAGGATACATAATAATTTCCATCTGCATAAAAGTGTGGATAATAAAACAACAGTTGAGAATTTCACCTAAAATACAGAATTAATATAAAATTTGAAAAACCTTAGAGAAGAATAAAAATATAAATTATAATTGAGAAAACTGTTCTGAGGATCTGTCACAAACACACACACACACACACACACACACACACACACACAATAAGAGATAAATATTGTGAAATGTACCTAACATTAAAGAAATAGAGATGAAATCATTGGAATGTAAACTACACTAAGAATCTACTTATTATGTGAACCAGTTTAATGTATGAATGCTACAGGATAGATGAATGCTGATGAGAAATGTTGGTGTATCATAAGTCAGTGAGAGAAAAAAATTGTGATAATTTAGTACATCAGATTAAGGATAAGAAATACTTAAATGAAAATATGGAGATGAGCTTGGTTGAGGGATGTAAAAGAGGAAGATATTGAAAAGAAAGAGGACTTTTACATGTTTAAGTAAATTCTGGACAAAAGCTCGTCGAGAGGCTCTACAAGAAGAAACTGGAAAGGCTGATAACTACATACCATTTAGGTTCTGAAGGGAGTTACTAGGAGCTGGAGGATACAAGTCAGCATAAACAAGGATTGGAGAGTATCTAGGAACTGGAGGATAGCAGCATATAAGTCAGCACAAACAAGGATTGGATTTTACACAGACAGAAGTGTTTAGCAAATCCTGTGGATCAAAACTATTCAGGTAATACAGCAGCAAGAAAGTGTAGCATTAAGATGTCAAATAGGAGGAAAGAGCCCGAAGCCAGTGAGAAATGGAGAAGACAGAAGTTATGCACACAGGAGGCAGAAAATCCAAAGTCAAAAAGAGATCTGGGGAAAATGGCAGCTGAGTCACATGACTTGCTGAACCAATACAGGGACTGGTTTCTAGGAGGAGTCAACCAGGAGTATCTAGCTGCAGGGAGAATGAAAATCTGTATCATCTGCTCATCCTTTGTTGATGGTTGGCCTTTGAGTTTTATAATCTCAGCTAGGTAAGAAGAAAAATGAGCCTCAATGAGTGAGGGAACATTTCTTAATTCCAAGGCAAAATACATCTGAACAGATAAAAATTGGATTAAAAAAATAACCGACAATGGGGTTAGAAGAAACTGCACATAAAATAATGGCAGAGCATACATATAGCAAGTACAGAACTTCTACTTAGATCAAATAATAATTACACAGGGTTAGAACTAGAATAAGAACACAACTCATATCTACCACCACAACCTTTAAAAAAGCAATTACGTAGAAGAAAGAATAGATAATAGATATTACTCAAAAAACAATACAACTGTTTCCAACATGTCATCACTAATGTCTCGCTCATATATGAGGATATTGATTCGTTTTGATTGATAAAATTTGTCAAATAGAAAACGGCCTTTGTCTATCTTCCTACCACTATCAATTTGGAAATCTATGAGGAAAAGGCTAGAAAAGATACCCAAACTCAAAAAGTAGTAGTAAGAGGATGCAGATGAGAATGTGAAAACAATAAGTAGTAACACTTTCATGGGCAGATAAATGATGATGAATAGAAATAACAATGACCAAAAAAAGAGCCATGGGCCCATGTGACAACAAATAATGTATACAATAAAACTTCAAGAAAAGGTAACAACTGTGACAAAGAATGAATATAAATCCCAAGGAGAATTAAACATTTTTCTCAAGTGACTAAACTTAAAAAAAATAACTACTGCCTTTTTACATTTTATATTTATCTACTATTCTTCAAATATCCCTGGGAACAACTATGTTTGATATGTATAGGTATTTGAAAAAATGCATGATATCTTTTCTGTACACAATTTGGGATCATTCTCCTTTGAAAAACAACTTCTGTCTGACAACCGTCTTTTAGACTTTTGTTCAGGGGAAGCAGAGTTATCACATTAAAATCCAAAGGTCAGCCATCTGTGACATACTGTGTTAAAAGCCAAGAAGCTAAGGCAGAAACATTCTTTCTCCTTCATCTCAATATAAACTACAGATCAAACAGTGATCTGGACTGACAATGGCCATCCTATCTGAAATGAATTGTATTCCATTTAAAATCTAAAATGTCACGCTGGGTACTTCGTGTGGCTTAATTTTCAACTGCCCAGACTTGTACTCAGTATTTGTACCTTCCAAATTTGCTTTTCTGACCTTCAGATGATAGAATTTTATGCCTAGAATGAACAAGTGAAAGCTTTATTCATCCATTGTAGTCAATGATTGCTTATTTGCTTATTCATTTATTTTTAATATATTAATTTGTGAATAAACAAGAAATACAATCTGAACTGATTTATTTTTAGTCGATTGGTAACTTACAAAGAAATATAATTTTAGCATTCTGTGCAATGGGTAATATTTTAAAAATGGGAACTTGAAACCTATTTTCTCAACAGAATCAAGAATTAATAGATAAAATTAATAGTTATCATATATTTGGTTTCTACCCTATGCCACATACTTTGTAATGAGGGTTGCTAAGCCTCACAATACAGTTTTTAAAAATGTTCTTAACTTTGTTATTCTTTGAAAAGAGGATGTTACTATGAAGATAAAATAAAACCGTCACTAGAGAAGTTCACTTTGAAAAAGCAAATTTCAAAAGGAGAATGTTTTACTTCTTGTCCTTCACATAAGCTTTCTCCAGATTCCTTTCCAATACATGTCCTCCGTAAAAGTAGTATTAAGGAGAAAAATGTCTTTATTTGGAACTTTTATTAATGTAATTGAAGAAAAAAATTTATTTATGTAGAAGTGCCAAGGATGGAAAAAAGAGTACAGGTGACTGGATAAAAGAAAATATACATAAAGTTAAAGAATGGGCTTTGGATTCACTCCAGTGTTTGAGACTCAAGCTCACCAATTACTAATTTTGGAAAAATTCACTTCTCTGAGTCTCAATTTCCTCAGGTTTGTTAATGCTTACTTACCTCAGAGAACTGTTGTAAGAAATATATTAGCTAATGTCTAAGTAGACTACAATGTAAAATCAATAAACATGTATAATTTTCCTACTAAAATTATTTTTTTAAATGAGCTATAGTTGTTGCCATGTAATCATCAAAATAAATATTTTTTGCCTCACTGCTACACCAGATAATCCCACAGTTTTCCTGGTCACTTTTCTGGCCTGAGTAATAATTAAATATTTAATAACACATTCAACCTGGTCACTGACCAATCAGAACCAACAGGAAATGTAATTCTATAGAGGCCCTGATATGCCAGGCACTAAAACATTAGTTGCTAAATGGTAGTTGGGACTTACATGACTGGTAAATGCTTTTGTTTTATGTTGATTATGTGAAGGCACAAATCAAGGACATAGGTTGAGTTCCACGTATAAATAATCAGCAGAAGAACGTGGATAAGCACACCAATTATAAGATGAAGAGTTCAGTACTCACGAACACAAACAACAATAAGAATGAAGCCCACAGAGAAATTCACAGAAAAATTTTCAAGGCTTTTAAACTTCTCTCAAATCGTAAAGTGGAGGGATTTAGTATTCTATGAACAATAAATTTATATTTTAAACTACCTAAAATACATACACTTCCTATAAAATGAATGTTATGTTGCATCTTACCATAATTTATATATCGTAATTCTGTACATTTAGATAATTTTAATAGTCTTAATGTGAGAAACAGAACAAGAATAAACTGCCAGTGAGTTAGTTGTAAAAACTTCAAGAAAATAGGTTAAAAATTGAATATATATATACATACATACATATATATATATATATATATATATATATATATACACACACACACACATATATACATACACACACACACACATATATGCGCTTAGTGGGAAAATTTTTTTAAATAAATTATTGTTTGGGTTCAATTTTCTTCTAAATCTGTTTTTAGAAATTATGTTGGTATTGGATTTGGTTTTGTTCACACAGTCTGGAACCCTCCCTCTATTTCCAGATTGCTGAGGACAAAAAGAAGAGCATTATCTTAAGGTATTTCAGTGAGCATGTGGGTAGTAGCAGTATTGACATTATAATGCTGAGATGATTGTATATATATTGTACTATAAAGCAAATACTGTTGCTTCTATTTTGGAAACTGGGAATTTAATCATCAAAGAAAAATAATATAATTGTGAAGTTGAAGCAATTAAGTACAAACGTCGGAGTCCTAATTTGAATTGCAAATATCACTGTGAACTCATGATGAGTTTACTATTAACAAAATAAATTCCTAGATCTTTCTTTGCTAGGCTGGATAATGGTCCCCCAAAGATGTCTGCTCCCTAATTCCCAGAACCTGTAAATGTTCATTTGTATGGCAAAAGGGACTTTGTAGATGTAATTAAGTAACGGATTTGGGTTTAAGGAGATTATCCTGGATTACCCTGGTGGGCCCAATATGATCAAAAGTGTCCTTATAAGAGGGAGGAAGTCAAGTCAGACAGAATGCAATAAAATGACAGAAGCAGGACAGAGGGAGACTTGAAGATACTAGGCTGCTGGCTTTGAACATCCAACGTGGGATCAGCAGCCAAGGAAGGTATGTGGCCTCTAGATGCTGGAAAAGACGAAGTAACAGATTCTCCACTGGAGCCTCCAGCAGAAACACAGATCTTCAGATCTATTTTCTACTTCTGACCTCCAAACTAAGTAAATAAAATTATATTGTTTCCAGCCACTGTTTGTGGTAATTTGTTAGAGAAACAAATATAATGTCTACTAAAAAGATCAATGTCTACTGAAAGAAGACAATAATTTGCAATGCGTTCACTGACCACTTAGATTGTATATCTAAATAGATTTATGTTACCAAAATTTTCTACCAAAAGGAATAAATCAGGTGTTCTTGAAGAAATGGCTGATTGACGTGTGGGTCAAAGAGCAATCAGAACACGTAAAACCAGATTTAAAAAATGATACGAAAGTTTACCACGATCACGTCAAAACCTCCTAGAGACCAATTTGAAAGCCTTTCCCTGGATATAATTGAGTCAATTTGACCATCAATAAGAATTATAACTGTAAAAGATTGAAATTGATCAAACATATTGAAATCTATGTATAGATTATATCAAAACAAAGCCAAAACTAACATATTAAAGAAACAAACCAAAATGAAACAAAAAAGCTCACTGGTCATTATTAGGGAATAGGTAATTAACTCATTGCATTAAAAACCAAGTACTAAAGGGAAAGAGTCAAGAGTTTATCTCTCCTTACTATAAAAACAGTACCCCAGTACGGATAAATAATTGATAGGAAAGTTATTTTTTATAAAATTATACTCAAAGTTCTCATCCAAAATGCCCTCCAAGTTAGTACATAAAATTAACCATCACAGGTCCTTTGTCCAAATAATTACAAGAAGTATTTTTAGTACCAAAATATGGATGATGGGAAAATGGATTCTTGAAAGATGAGTAAACATTTGTTAGACAAGATACACAATAATCGCCTAAACCAAGAGGCAGATATTTCTAAGCAGAGGGAGAAGCATGGATTTTTCTAATTTCTAAGTTCGTGTTAAAAACTGCCTGTTAATAGCTGTAACACTTTCCTATGCAATGCTAATTGTATTCTAGGAGTGTTCACCACAATATTGGGGATGAGGATTTTATTCTGGAATTAGCCAAATCCATTTTTCTGTCACCAGATTTGAGGGTCAATATGTAAAATAGACTATTCATATGTGATGAATAAAGGAACATGCTCCATCTTTTAATACCATGGAAACATTCTCCCCAGGTTTGCCACACTGGAGTTACAAATCCCAAAGTCAATCTCAGTAATACATAAAATTCTGCTGTGTTCATTATCCCAACAAGTTATATTTAGCTGCAGTTGGAGATGTGGCCTCCTGGAAGCACATAATCATTTTAGTAAATTTCTTTTGGCTTCCTTGGATGCAACTTCCTTTGAAATGAAACACTTCTGGAAATGTTGATTACTTGAATGCCATGAGAGTGAAGTACTTTATTTTTAGCTCTTCTCATTTTTTCCATTTCTTCCATTTTTACAGAAAATACCCCATAGAGGTATTACCTCATTGCAAAGATGTAAAGGAACTTACTGAGTGCCACATTTTGTATGCTGGGATTCAGTCACCATATATGGAAAATTTTACTGATGTTGCCCGTCTCTTCACTCTAAGCAGTTCTGTCCAGCAAATCCATGTACAAGTGGAAATTTCCTGGAGCCAAGATTTCCTGAACGTGTACCCAAAATATTAAACATACCAAGTTTCTCCTTTCTCCCTTTCAGTCTCTCCCACTTTATAGTCTCATGCAAAGCTTCACAGTAAATTTAGCTATACGGCCCTGGTCAGAGGAAATGACACCTATGATAGAATGAGCGAAGACCCCCCCTACATAGCTCAAGCCCCCATACACACACCAAACAAAGACATACCATACGACTAATAGTGGGCTAGACTAGTAAATAGGAGGTCAGAGGGTTTGAAACATGCCTGGAGCACTCTTCTCATCATTTCTCACTTGACTGGTTCCTTTTTATCCCTACAGTCTAAACAGAAAACCTTCAGAATGCTTTCATAAATTATTTTATAGCACTTATTTCATTCATTCATAACTCTGTTTGCAAATTATAAATATATATGTATCTTCAGTTTATATTTTTTCTGGCCATGTCTCCCTCTAAAATGTGAAATAAATCCTACAAAGGTGGGTACTTTGTTTTATTTGCTGACCACTATATACCTAAGATGTAAAATGCATTAAATAAATGTGTGCTAATTAAATGAATACTTAAATTAAATGAAAAAAATGTGAAATATAGTTTTATGAGTGTTGGGCTAACTACTTAACATTACTTTAGTTTTCTCCATCTGTAAAAAGAGGAAATTGTAACTTTTTTAGATGTTTAGCAGACTGTGTGATGATCAACTGGGGAAATGAATAAAAAAATATTTGTAAACCTCAAAACTTCATAGAAATATTGAGGATTTTTCAAATCAGGTTATATCTACCAAGTCATTAAATCCAAACTGTAAGCAGTGCCATTTTAATGTCTAAACATCATTTTTTCTTTAATTTTTGGTCTGTCCAGTGATTTTTTTCTAATTGATTTAATGGATTTTCACTCTGTACTCACACTTTTCTCCTCCAATTTTCCTGTCATCTCATAATACACGGGGTGGCCAAGTTCAGTTGCTTTTTTAGAGGAAATTGTGACTCAGAAGTTGGAACCTGCTCAAAATTTCCCATTTTTAATAAATGACAAGCAGAATCTTGTCCCACATGCCAGGATTCCAAGTCTTTCTATTAAATCATAGGTGGAAGACATAGCAAATAGGAGGGTTAGTCATATTCCTTGAAAGTAAAATAGAATGAGTATGACATTTTGATTGAAATGACTCTTTGTCTACCTATATAATAGTAGAAAATCCCAGGGCCAAATATTACTTTGTCTGATGAATTTTGTATGCTAGGATTATATAAAGTTGATGTTCCATTTCTCTAGCATTCCTTTGAACTCTATCAATTGGATGATAACCCATTTGTAGAAAGAACTGCAGTATAATTTCAGAAATGTTGGGTTTCAACTACAAGAATTAAGTAAGGCATTTGAGTAAAATATTATCTCCCTGAATTACAATTATAGTTCTTCCTGCAGCTATAATTCTATAGGTTTGTCATTGACATTGTTTTGTGCTGCCAACATGTACCTGAAGTAATTAATCTATGAGTATAACTAGATCATCTTCCTTGGCTATGTTCAATAAAATCCACAGGTGAACTACGAGGTTGGTGGAAAAGTTATTGTTGTTTAAAAAGCTAAAAATAATTGCAAACACCACAATTACTTTTGCACCAACCTAATATATTCCAATTGTTGTAAGAGTAGGATACTCTATTTTTAAATAAGTTGATCCTTTAATATATTTTGAGGAAAATAATGCATTCAAAGACATTCGTATCTGCTAGCCAACTTTGCTTACCCTTAAATACATGCGTGGTTGTAGTAGACAGTGTGAAGTCCTATGTTTGTGATATATGTATTTCCTTATGAACATGGTCAAATTAGCTTTACATATAGTTCTTCCTCTGTTTGGTTTTCAAGGTAATTCAGAGGTGGTTGATCAATCTTTGATAGAGAGGCTTTACAATCATAAATTAACTGCTTGGGTCGTCACCTCAATACACTTAGTGAGGCATTTTTGGAAACAATCCTGACATAGTTCTTCCTCAACTCTCCTCCTGACAGAATTTGAAATTATAATATAAGGAATGCATTATTTGTATTAAAGTAAATGTGTAGTAGGCAGAATAATGGCCTCTCAAAGATGTTCATGCCCAGAACCTATAAATATGTTACCTTGTATGATAAAAGGCATTAAATTAATCTTGAAAAAGGAGATTATTCTGGATTATACAAGTGGTCCCAATGTAATCAAAGGGTTTTTTTTTATAAGAGAAACACAGGGGGCAGCCAGTTGGCTCAGTTGGTTAGAACATGAGCTCGCAACAACAAGGTTGTCAGTCCAATTCCCACATAGGATGGTGGGCTGTGCCCCCTGCAATTAATATTGAAAGTGGCGACCAGACTTGAGCGGTGCTGTGCTCTCCACAACTAGATTGAAGCGCAATGACTTGCCTTGGAGCTGATGGATCCTGGAATAACACACTATTCTCCAATATTCCCCAATTTATTATTTTTTTTTAAAAGGGAGAGACATGGGGATCAAAGTCAGAGAGATATGAGAATAGAAGCAGAAGTCAGAGATTTGAAGATGCTGTGCTGCTGGTTTGAACATGGAAGATGGGATCATGAGCCAAGGAATGCAGGCAGCCTTTTAGAAACTAGAAAAGGAAAGGAAACAGATTCTCCTTTAGAGCTTCAGAAGGAGCAACCTTCCTAATAACTTGATTTTAACTCACTAAAACCCATTTCAGACTCCTGATCTCTAGAACTGTAAGATATTAAATATGTATTATTATTGTCAGCCACTAAGTGGGTAGTAATTTGTTACAGCAGCAATAGGAATGTATTACAAAGAACTACTCTGAAAGCCATGACACCTGAATTATGAGCAATTAATACTTTATTTTATCCAACCACTTCTCACTAAAATATGTAATAAAGAAATTGATGCTAAAAGAATGAGAATCATTTATCAACTATTCAATAAATATTGAGCAAAAACTAAACTCTAGGCAATAATAAATGATAGGAATAAATATAAAGTTAAAAACTATGGAAACCAAACCGTAGGATTTTGCTCCAGAGAACAGGCTAGAGAACATAATTCATTATGGGTCTTTGTGTACAACACAGTCTGGGAGAGATATGGGATTAGACTCACGTTTTCCACAAGGTGAAATTTGTGATAAGGCTCAGAAGAGGTTACCTTTAGACGTAACTGCAATTCAAATAACCAGCTTTTAGGGTTTCCATAACGTATCAATCACCATCCCATGAAGAAGTGAATCTGCTCTATTTCTTCTCACACAAATATAGTTATTCTAAGAATTGGCTCCTGTGATTTATAATTTTCCTCTTTGTTAAATGAGAGCGTGCATTGGTAAAGTTCTCCTTTAGCTTTGGGACAGGTTATATCAAAATATCCCAATAATTTAGTCAAACTACTAGTTTGAATCTCCAGGCAATCTTCAGTATTTGGTCATTGCTATATAGTTGTGAGCTCTTAGAATATGTCTTCTCAAGGTGTCTCCAAAAGTTTTCATATGCTGTTTGCAGTAGTGCTAATTTTAAAATGGCATGCATAATCATTTAAAAGATACACTTTTCTCTCTTTTTCTTATTTGATTCTTCAAAATGTCTCATAGAAATTATGAAAACACCATTTATTGTTTTTTGGTTTTTGTTTTTTTTTACTTTTCATAAGGGTAAACTTCAAACATATAAATAAGTCTTCTCACCTACCTTCAATAATTATCAACTCAGAGCCAAACTCATTTCATCTATACCTCTCTCCTGAATTATTTTAAAGTAAATCTCAGACATCTTATCATGTAATTTATCATTATGTAAGTTTATATCTCTAAAAGATAAGAATGTTAAATAAGCATAGCTACAACATCCTTATCATACCTGAAGGAAAAATTAGTTAATTTCAGGTAACTTGTTTATAGAACTCTCAGAATCTGGATATTAAATGTAACTTTATGGATTTGCTTTACATGTCCCATTGACTCCTATATTTCTGGGGAAAATAAAATTAGATTTAAAGGTCCAGGTCCTTTTTTTTTTTTTTTTTTTGGAAGAATATTTGCTCTGGTGTTGGGTATTTCTATCAGGGGACACATGTCTGATTGTCTTCATGGTGTTCACAGCCATCAATGATCTTTCGTAGGAGCCATTACATTCTGAGGAATTAGAGTGATACTCAATTTCTATCATTTCCCCATTAATAAGTAATTGGCATAATTTTATGAAAAAGAACTTTCCTATAAATTTATTTGTATTGAGATACTGTTTTATAGTAAGGGGAAGTAAACTCTGGATTATTTCCCTTTATTACTCAGCTTTTAATACAACGCGTTAGTTACCTATTCTCCAATAGTGACCAGTGAGTTTTTTTGTTTCATTTTCGTTTGTTTCTTTAATATGTTAGTTTTGGCTTTGTTTTGATATAATCTATACATATATTTAACTGTGTTTAATCAATTTCAATCTTTTGCAGTTATAATTTTTATTGATGGTCAGATTCACTCAATTTTATCCAGGAAGAGCAGTTCAAATTTTTCTCTAGGAGTTTTTGACCTGACCCTAGTAAACTTTGGTATCACTTTTGTGTTATGTGGTTTTACAACATGTTCTGACTGTTCTCTGACCCACATGTCAATCAGCCATTTCTTCAAGAACACCTGATTTATTCCTTTCGGTAAAAAACTTTACTCACATCAATCTATTTATTAATAGATATACAATCTAAGTGGTCAGTGAACATAATGCAAATCATTGTCCTTTTTCAGTAGATGCTGATCTTTTTTAGTAGACACTGTATTTGTTTTCTGTTGTAACTCTAACAATGACCACAAACAATGGTACGAATCTACTTTAAAATTTGAAGTATAAACATCGCAATGTATTATGAGAGATGGAGGACTTCAAGAGGTAAAGATCAGCCTGATATAAAACAGAAACTGCAGAATTAAGCCCTGAATAAGTACCTGTTGAATTATTGAATTAGCAATCCAAGGGATATTCTCAATATCACTGTTGAAAGTAAATGCAGCTTAATGTGACACAAATCTGTGAAAAACCACCGATACACATTTCATCTTGATATACTGAATCACTTTTAGTATGAGAATCCTGGCTCTTAGAACTACCTGAGGCCTCAAAAGAACATCTAGTATAATCCCTTGCCTTTAGTCTAATAAAGAATTATGATTCTCATTTTAGACATAAGAGCCAGAAATATTAAGTGACTCAGATGGGAATACAGCTAATAAGTCATCACTTGGGATATAGAATATCTGGATTTTTCTACTTTTTTGCTTATTCATTGAGTTATTTTTTCCACTTCATTGTGTAGTCAGATGTGTTAACCCTTTGGGGAACTTTGAGGAATAGTTATGTACTGAATGAACACTTATGAAAGTGGTATCATCATATCATTTTTGAAGTGTGTGTTCCATCCTTTCTCAAAGGGAATAAAGGTGGTAAATTTTCAACATATCTAAGAGACACAGTCAGCTGTTAATTAGTATGAAATTTCCCAGATGCACAAAATCTTTCCTTTTCTCATATACGATATTATTTCTATTTGACAATGCTTGTAGTTACAGCATCTCTAGCGACAAGTCCAACACATGAGGAAATAATAATTAAATATAACTTTACAAGAACACCTAATTAATTTTTATTATAGGTCTGTGAGGGAGGTAACTATTGGCATAAATTCCTTGTAGGGTGAAAGTAAAAAAACAAAACAAAACTAGACGTGAATTAAGGACTCAAAGCCTTTCTCTCTTTGTCTCCGTTCTTCCTCTCAGGAAGAGTTGGAGACAATGGGATGGAAGGTGAAAGAAAAGATAACAAAATGACACCCTGTATCAGTGCTCATATTTTTTAAATGTCCAAAGTTTACTTATGAGGTCCCCAGCAGAGTTAATTCATTATCCATGTTCCTCTGTGCTGATGGCTTTCTATTTTACAGATGACTGATGATTACAGGGCTAACTGAAGGGCCATTCTCTGGTTTTTCCTGAGCTTTGCATTGATTAAATGTGAATAATTTCTCTTGCGAAGAAATAATAAAATTGTTTTTGCACAAAGGTGAAAATTAGAGGCACTAAAAATTTTTATTTGATGTTGCTTTGCTAGAGGACACACTATTCAGTAGACAGTTTTGCACTATTTGGTTCCAATTCCACAGCAACTTCACTAGAGATTCACAATCTATTTCTAATTGTACTCCCTAAGGACCACTGAAATTTTAAAGGTGAAATGCTATCAGAATAGAAGATAAATCAAGAGTAATGACATTATCAGTTGTTACAGTCTAAGGTTATTTAAAGGTCATTGAGCCTGTTTCCTTCCATTTATGCTTGAAGGCCTTTCAGCCTGTAAAGGTGCAGCTCATTCAAATTCATGCAGCTGGGTAAAGGTGGATCTAAGATTAGGAACCAGTTTCTTAATGATGGATCCAGTTTTCTTTCTGTACCATGATCCCCTTGTTAAGAAAGAAATTATTTAATTTAATCAACTACTAAGATCATCAAAGGCATCAATAGAAGGGCTTCTACTGCCACTTCCCATTCCTGACAAGCAGAGTATGATTTGTCCAGAAGCAAATGACCCCCCTCCTCTGTTATTTAAATTCCTAAATATTTTGTCCTTGTTTTCTCTTCACACTCGTTATATTTTCATTGTGTTTCCATTACCTAGTAGTCTACAATTATGACAGAAAAAAATACAAGACAGACATAGCAGGAACATAATTTCATTAGTGGAAAGTGAATAATGACACATTGAACTTCAGTTTGAAATTTTTCAGTGAGAGAAATACCTGCATACATTCCTCATTCTACTTCTTCCTTCATTTGGGCATAATTACATTAACTTTGCAAGTCTAGATATATTTTTCATGAGAAACATAGTAAAGTTTCATAAGTATTAAATGTGCCCTTATATATATTCTTAAATTTAAAATTCCTTCCTCCCTATTGAGTAACTGAGTGTGTATGTGTGTGTGTGTGTGTGTGTGTGTGTGTGTGTGTGTGTGTGTTTTAATAAAAAGCAGTGATTAAGTAGCAGGACATAGCTAATTCAAGGTAAAGCCCTTCATCTTAAAACACAAACTATTCTTTGTTCATATAATTATGTACTTTTAATGTCCTTCGTTAACCCATTTTTCTAGACACACAATGAGATTAAAGCATTCCAATTTCATTCACAAAGAAAAAATGAAGCATGATACTAAAAGCTCCTAGAAATAATAAAACTCATCGAATCAATTATTAAATTGTTAAAGGAATGTGACTTTTAGGGCTATAGTCAGACAGTTGTGGATAGTTCAATGCTATGGAGTTACCTGCTGTTTCAAACTGATAAAGTAGTATATTGGTCAACTTGGTCTGCAATAAAAAATACCACAGATTCTGACTTGGGGTGGCTTAAACAACAGAAATGTATTGGCTCAGAGTTCTAGACCCTGGAAATCCAAGATCAAAATACCAGCAGAGTTGTTTTTTGTTGTTGTTTTTTTTGTGAGACCTCTCCCTTTGGCTTGCAAACAGCTACCTTCTTTCTCTATCCGGACCTTTTCTCCATATGTGACTGAGTGTCTCTTGTTATTACAAGGAGAGTAGTCAAATTGGATTAGGGCCTAACATTATGACATAATTTAACCTTAATTACCTCCTTAAAGCCTCTATCTCAAAAGAGTGTTGTATTAGGGGTTAGGACTTCAACATACACATTTTGGGGGAAAACATTCCAGTCCATAAAAGTGTGGACATAAATATTTATAAAGTATCGTATACCATGGATCAATAGCAGTGATTACAATTTGCATTTGGAGTCAGTACACTTGGACAATCCATGTGCATGTTATTGTTTTTGTCCATCCTCCCACCTACTTTAATGACTATATCCCCTAAACCTACAAACCTCCCCTATTTTGCTGGGGTAGAGCCTGGAACCATAAACCAGATATCAAGGAGGTCACTTCATCAGCAAGTTCATTCTTAATGGGAAGAAGTGAGAGGAAGGGGCAAATCCAACTCTTCTCTTTCTTTCCCAACTCACCAATTAAATGAAGGCCCTGTCTCCTCTAATGTTAAATATGTGAGGAAGCAGAAACCAGTAGTGCTTACAGGAGAGGGAGCATCAAGGGTAGATGATAGTCATTTTCTCTTCAAACTCCTGCCTTAATAGTGAATATAATTTACACAGATTAATTCATACAAACTGGAAAAAGGTAAATGTTGTGTATGAGTGAGTGAGAGTGTGTGTATGTGTGTGTGTGTGTGTGTGTGTGTGTCTTCAGATCAGGTCATATAAGACAATAGAATTCTGATCTGCCATATGTATATAGGATAATATTTATAATTAAAAAATCAAGTTTAAACATAATTTAAATATATGAAGGGAAATATTAGAAAAAAATAGCTGTAAGAGTTCAAAGTAGTTGTTTCAAAGGAGCATAACTCAGGGGGTGAGGCCAAGTAGCTGCTCAAAAAATAACTCATTTATTTTTTAAGCTTTTAGCACTATTTTATCTAAATAAGTATATATTTTTGCTTTGATATAAATTTTAAATACTATTAAAATAATAATAACAGAGATCAAATTTTTGCCTGTTTTTCTGATATGTATTATAGCCTAGAAAACAAAAGAAAAAGAAGGAAGAAAACAATACAAAGCAAAACAAAAACAACTGGCTCTGGTATAGGTAGAAGTTATGGTCAAAATAAAGACAATGGCATTGCATCTCTGTAGGTTCCTTTTTACAAGGGAAAGAGAGAGAATATTGTTGCATAAGTAGTTTCACACTTCATTTTTTAGAGACCCATGCCAGCTTTCAAGTCCTCTTGAAAGAGCCACAACTGTTCAATATGGTAACCATTAGCCATATGTGGCTACTTAAGATTAAATTTAATATAGATGTTCCTCCACTTACGATGGAGTTCATCCAATAAACCGATCATAAGTTGAAAATATCCTATGTCAATAATACACTTAATACACCTAATCTACTGAACTTCATATTTTAGCCTAGCCTACCTGACACGGGCTCAGAACACTTAAGCAAAGTCATCTAACTTAATGGATACACTGTTCAGTATCAGTTATTTACCCCCATGATCACACGTCTGTCTGGGAGCTGTGGCTCACTGCCACTGCGAGCCATTATGAGAGAACATCATACCACATATCACTAGCCCGGAAAAGATCAAAATTCAAAACCCGAAATACGATTCCTACCAAATGCATTATCACTTTTGCATCATCGTGAAGTGGAAAAATCGTGAGTTGAAACACCAAAAAATGAAGACTGTCTGTAATTAAATTTAAATAAACTTTTTTAATTCTATCAATCACGTTAGTCATCTTCCACATGCTCAAAAGCCACTTATGGCTTCTGGCAACCGTTTTGGACAGCAGAAATAGACATTTCCATCATTGCAGAAATCTCTATCGGAAAGCACTGTTCTAGGTCTTGCTGTTTATATGTTCAATTTGCACTGAAACATTTCCCTGAAGTCCAGTATCTTGAAGAAATATGAACAAACCTGCCAAAGCATCGGTGTCTTCATAAAACCAAGTATTTTTATATCATTTAAAAACAAGCTCGATATTCTAAGCCTGAATATTGACTACTTCATTCCAATTCTACAGATATTTATTGAGTACCAGCTTTGTGCTAGGCAGTGTATTGCATACTAAGAAAACAAGGTTGTTCAAGATGCTCAAAATTCAGAAGAATAATGTCAACAAAATGGTGAAATGGGAAGCCCAGACCTTGGTCCACTACAGAAACATCAACTTAACAACAATATGCAGTCCAAAAAGCCTTTATGAGAACTCCAGAAATCAGTTAGGAAGATGTAGCACCCCAGGCAAGCTCAAATCCAAGTATAGCCACAAGGAAAGAGGTAAGAAAAACTGTTTCATTTCAACCATGTCAGCTGTTCCCCCAAGCTGGCACAACTTGCAACTGGGAGGAAAAGCCCAATTCGTCAATTCTCCTTTGGGAAGACAGAGAAGAGTAGAATGTACATTCAATGTTCTACCTTTTGGGGGTTGGGGGTTGGCTGCAGAGGGACTGCTTTCTGTCTCACCTGACTCAGAGCACTGACAGGGAACTAGCATACCTTGGGTGCCTGAGGGCCACAGACAACAAAAGTGAACTCAGCAGATGATGGCAGCACTAGAGAACTTGCAACACTGCAGAGGGAAACTGTCACAGGATGAGAGTAAGCACCAAGCCCATGTCTTCCCCCTGGGGAGAAAAAGAGAAGAGTGGTGTATGGGTGAAATGTTCTGGCTTTTGCAGGTGTTACCCCAGGGGCTGATTTCTGTATGACGTGCAGTGCTGATGGAACAGGTACCTTGGATACCTAGGGGATGCAGAGAGCTCAGTGGTTTGAGGCAGAGCCAGAGCAGACATCGCTAACTGAGGAATTATATGCACAAGCCGAGAGAAGATGCATCCTTAGAAAAGATTTGAAAGGCCCCTGAAATCTCTAGCTGGGCTGATTAGTGAAGGTCTTTCCCTGTATGATGCCAGTCCATTGGACTAGGAGAGGTGGCTGCTTTTTTTGTTTGTTTGTTTTGTTTTTCAAATGTATGGATCCCAGCACAAAGTTATAAGGCACATGAAGAAATGGGAAAACATGGCCCAAGCAAAGGAACGAAATAAATCTCCAGAATCTGACCCTAAAGAAAGCAGTACAGCACAATATTGTTAACTATATGCACATCGTTATAAAGCAGATCTCAAGAAGTTATTCATCCTTAACTGAACTTTATAACCATTGAACAACAATTCCTGATTCTCCTCTCCCCCCAGCCCCTGACAAACACTATTTTATTTGCTGTTTCTAAGAGACTGACTGTTTTAAATACCTCATCTAAGGTATCTAAAGGGACATTTCATGTTATACGTCTTTTACCACGTTTTGTTTTTTTTTTAAGGTATTTAAAGAAATGCTCAAAATTCATCTGGGCTTTGGACAATTAAATAAGACTACACAATATTATTCAAAGCAATGTGATTAGAACTATTCATAGGACATGCTAGAGTGAGATGGGAGAACAGAGGAAGAGCACAGAGCTAACCTCCAATGGCCATCAGGATCACCAGGAAAGGTCTTTCAGAGGAACTGAGGTCAAAGCTAGGGATGAAGTACTGGTGGTACTTTCCACATAGGCAGGCAGGTTTAGGAGATGACGTATTTCAGTCAAAAGGAAGAGCATGTGAGAAAGGTTAAGGGCAAAAGAAAGCATGTTTTACTTTGGAGTGGGGAGGTATAAGGTAAGAAAATGGGTAAGTGAGAAGGAGAAAATAAAGAGAAAAACTTTGTAAGTGTTTTAAGTAGTGTCCATATCACGTAGGGACTAATAATGCGCGTAAAGTGGTCTCCCAAGCAATCAGCTAATAGACAATAATTTGCATATTTGTTTCATTCTCATCCTGAATCATACTCTTCACATCATAAACAGTACATTGCATGCATTAGATACAAAACAAATATGCATTGATATGCATTGAAAAACTTAATGAAGTGCAGGCATACCTCGGAGATATTGCATGTTCAGTCCAAGACCATCACAACAAAGTGAATATTGCAATAAAGAAAGTCACACATTATTTTTTTTTTGGTTTCCTAGTGCACATAAAAGTTATGTTTATAGTATACTTTAGTCTACTAAGTGTACAATAGCATTATGTCTAGAAACACAACATATACTAGGGTACAAAAATATGTATACACATGACTTGTATTCATCTTTTGCTATTGGTATATATTGAGTATTCCCATTTTCATAGAGTTTTTTTCCATCTTAAAATATGTATACATTTTGTTGACACCCTCTGTATATCTTAAGTAAAAATACTTTATAGCTAAAGTAGGCTAATCATCATCTGAGCCTTCAGTGAGTCGTAATATTTTTGCTGGTGGAGGGTCTTTCCTTGATATTGATAACTGCTGACTGATGAGGGTGGTGGTTGCTGAAGGTTAGGGTGTCTGTGGCAATTTCTTAAAATAAGACAACAATAAAGTTTACACCATTGATTTACCCTTCCTTTCACGAATGGTTTGTCAGTAGCATACAATGCTATTTGACACCATTTTTCCCACAGTAGAATTTCTTTCAAAAGTGGAACTAATTCTCTCTAACCCTGTCACTGTTTTATCAACTAAGTTTAGGTAATATTCTAAATCCTTTGTTCTCATTTCAACATTCTTCACAGCATAGAAGGCCCCTTAAGCTGGACTCTCCTAAAAATGTATTTTCAAGTTAGTCACAATTTTCTTCTATAAATCTTCTCTTGGATGAAGAAATAATGACAACCTGAGATCTGAGATAGCAGAGTAGATAAATACTGGGCTTGCCTCCTCCCGTGACCACATCAAAATTACAACTAAATTATAGAACAATCAAGCTGGAGAAATATCTGAAGTCTAGCTGAACAGAAGTTTTATAACTAAGGATACAAAGAAGAAGCCATGTTGAGACTGGTAGGAGGAACACACACAAAGGGCAGTCGCAACAGGCAC
Source organism: Rhinolophus sinicus (assembly GCF_057876585.1). NCBI lineage: Eukaryota > Metazoa > Chordata > Mammalia > Chiroptera > Rhinolophidae > Rhinolophus > Rhinolophus sinicus. The sequence continues at coordinate 37,871,240 of NC_142515.1, forward strand.
CAGAGCCCAATGGGACAAATCCCACTCTGTGAGGTAAGCCCTCTGCACAACAGCACATAAGCTGTGGATGTGGCCAAACCACACAGCTAGTCAGTGTGAGGGTCAATACCACCTACTGACATGCCAACAGCAATCAAGTCTCAACTATAACAGAGGGCACAAAAGGGACACTCCTGGAACACCTAGCTCAGTTGACCAGGGGGACTGTGCCACTGGGCCCCACAGAACCCCTACTACTTAAAGCCATCTGGCAAGACTGGGAGGTGTAGCAGATCTACCTAACACATAGAAACAAAACACAGAGAGGCAGCCGAAATGAGGAAACAAAGAAATATGTCCCAAATGAAAGAACAGAAGAAAACTCCAGGAAAACAAACAAACAAACAACAAAAAAACAAATAAAAAGCAAAAAAACAAAACTAAACAAAATGGAGGCAAGCAACCTACCAGAGACAGAGTTCAAAACAATGGTTATAAGGATGCTCAAGGAACGAAGTGAGGACTTCAAGAAAGAGATAGCAAGCATATAAAAAAGACATAGAAACCATAAAAAAAGAACCAGTCAGAAGAATATAATACTGAAATGAAGTGTGCAGTAACAGGAATCACCTGCAGACTAGATAAAGCAAGAATCAAATCAGTGATTTAGAAGATGAGGTAGCAGAAAACATCCAATTGGGACAGCATTAGGGAAAAAAAAGATGAGGATAGTTTAAGAGACCTCTGGGACAACATCAAGTACAACACAACAACATTCGCATCATAAGGGTATCAGAAGGAGAAGAAAGCAAGGGATTGATAATCTATTTGAAAAAAATAATAACTGAAAGCTTTCCTAACCTGGTAAATAAAATAGACATACTCATATATAATCAGATTTTCATTTTAGAGTGTCCTATTTATATTTGGGAAAAAGGTCTTTAAAAGGCAATCATAATATTAACTCTAAACAGTCTGTACATACATCTGAAAAGAGCAACCATAATTACACATATATTATGAAGCACACTATAAAGCTTTTAAGACTAATGTACATGTACATATCTATAATATATGTAAATGTGTGTATACATGTGTGTATAAAATGTTTATGAGATTAGCACATTGTATTCTATATTTCTTCATTGTTGACATTTTTATTCTTACTTCCAAAATTTGTATAGTACTCTTTATATAAGGCCATTAGTGAGTGGGGACTGAAAAAGTAACCATATGTACTCTCAGCACACTCCTAGTGACTTCTTACATAAAAAGTTCACGTGCTACCGTGGTTCCCCGAAAGTAAGACCTAGTCAGATAATCAGTTCTAATGCACCTTTTGGAGCAAAAATTAATATAAGACCCGGTCTTATTTTATTATATGAGACTGCATATAATATAATGTAATGTAATATAATATAATATAAAAGACTGGGTCTCATATTAATTTTTGCTCCAAACGATGCCTTAGAGCTGATTGTCTGGCTAGGTCTTATTTTGGGGAAAACAGGGTAATGGTATATCAACAAAGCAGAATGATGAGTGAAATGAAGTATCCATTAGACTTGGAGCACAATTTCCAACAAAGACACAGACTGCACTAACAGTTGGCTAGGCATTAGTCATGACATGTTTCTTTACACTTGATGTTCAAAGATAATAGCCAGTGGGTAGATTTCTCTCAACATGTGAACATATTTAAAAAAACAAAAGTAAGTGACCAGCTGCTCACAGGTGAGAGCCCTATTGAGCCTTTCATTTTTGGCAGTTCAACTTCTTTGACTCGTACCCTACATATGCCATTGTTTGGGAGAAAGTACAGACTCCCTTATTGTTTTGCACCAATTCAAATGACTTGCTGTTGTTTCCCACTACTGCACAGCTGTGTCAAAGGGTTTGCATGCTGCCTCGGGGGTTACAACTATAAGCTTAATAGCAGACCACTTTTAAGTAGAGCATCAATCGTGAGTTTCAGAACTGTGAGAGCCACAGCATACATGACTAGAAGGGATCACCAATTTTAAGCAAAGCTTTAGTTTAGAAATGAGAAAACATAAGTTTACAGAATTCAAATTGATAGCCAATAATTCTACACTGGCTTGTAACACAAGTGAAGCTGGTGTTCTTTCCAATATATAATGTTGTTGTTAGAAAAGCCCACTAACAATAGTATCTTCCTTTCTTTTCCTTTTTTCTTCCTTTATTCTTTCTTTCCTTTCCGTCCTTCCTTCCTTTCTTCCTTTCTTCCTTCTTTCCTTTTATTTAGGCAACCAGTCATTGGTAATTCACATATTTACAATTTTTTTCCAAGCATCTACTGTGTTCCAGGAACATTGCTAATTGCCAAGCATATTGTCATGTGGGGTCTCTGGTCCCGCTCCCCACATAAGAACACAGGATATGGCAAGGTCAAAAAGGAACACCAACGGAGCCATGAATGGGGGGTTCATACCACTATAGTCTCGCTGGTGGCTGGGTTAGAGACACAGGAAGCAGGAGCCACACGATCGGCAATCTGCCATCCACTTCTCTGCCAAACAATCAACCAACACCCTAGCGTAGCCATAGCAGTTATATTAATAACTAATGGCTAACCGGTAATAGTTGATGGCCACCCAGCCACAGTGGATAGCCATTTGATTACAGCTGATGGCCATCTAATAACCAAACCAGCACCTGTCCACATGAGGCTGAGAGCCTGAAAACTGCTCTCTGGGACTCTGTCCCCACACATATAAAAATCTAAGTTATAATAACAGCTATAAAATAATAGCTAAGGCTTCAGGAACAAGATGGTATAGACCCACTTTCCCCTGTTCCTTCTCTCTAAATATAATTATATACCCTAGAAACTACTTGATAGACTCTGAAAGCTGAAAAGGAGAAAGTGGACAGAAATTGGGAACTAACAACATAATGAATACCGTGGGATTTCTTTTCATCTCCTGTATACTGTAGACTGGATGGACAATGGAGAGGCCAGCAACAAGGAACGACCAACAGCCATAAAAGAAAAAGAAGGAAAATCCTGTTCTTTCTGACCGAAGGACTGGACAAGTAGATGCCTAACAAAGACCTAGTGGAGAGCCCCAAGCACTTCTCCATAGCTGTGGCCTCTGGTGAGGATCCAATTTACCAATAGCAGTAGTAGCAGTAGAGCCTCAGCCATCCCAGCCCCTGCTCAGTAACTCAGACCAGGTGAGTGCTGAAATCTCCCAGCAGCTGCAAAAGCAAAGTCCTAGCCATCATATCCCCAAGTCTAAAACCAGGGCCCAGAGAGTGGTCCCATCTTCTCATAGGTACCACAGTAGCAAAGCCCTGTGACTCCCTGGCTTCTACCCAGTGGCATAAAGAGACTAAGTCCAGTGGTTTCTAGCCTCACCTCAAATGACAGCCCAGTGATCCCACAGATGGTACCAGTAGGGCTTGAGCAAGAGTCCTAGCAGCACCAGAAAACAAAGCAGACTGGAATAACATTGCAAGCGTTCAGAAACTCAAATTTCATGGAAATTTAAGATCAGAGATGTAGACTATAACTTATAAACTAATTATACAGGGAAACTGTCTACTAAAATACAATAAATAGAGTCCCCTAACAAAATAAACAAAATATCCAGACTGCAACTGAAAAATCTTTCACTATACAAAGAAACAGGAGAACTACAATTTAATGAGAAAAGACAATCAACAATTGTCAATATGGAGATGAATTTAATACTGGAATTATTTGACAAGCATTTTAAAAGCAACTGTCTTAAAAATCCCTTACAAATCAATTACAAATTGTTTTAAAACTCCTGAAATTGGAATATTTCAGCAAATAAATAGAAGTTATATCAAAGAACTAAAAGGAAATTATAGAATTGAAACTATAATAACTGACATTCAAAAATAACAAAATAAAATCTCACTAGATGTACTCAATAGAGTAACAATGAAAAGGACAGAATCACTAAGCTTGAAGACAGACCAACAGAATTTAGTCAGGCTGAGTGACATAGAGGAAATATTAACAAAATCTCAAGTTTCTGTAGAACAATTTAAAAAGTGTAAAAGTCCATATTATCAGAATACAAAGAAGAGAAAGAGTGTTGATGTTGAAAAAGTATTTAAAGAAGTAATGGCTGGAAACTGCTCAAATTTCACAAAAGACATAAATCAACAGATTCAAAAATGCAAGAACCTCAAATAACCTAAAAGAAATCCACACCAAGACATACCTTAATTAAAATTCTGAAAATTAAACAAAAAGACAAAGTCTTAAAATTGCCTGAGTAAAATACTGCATTATCTATAAAGGAACATTTATTTGAATTACAGCGATTTCCTATCTGAAACCATAAAGGCCAGAAGGAAGTGGCACAACACTCTTTTTAAATGAGACATATGAAAGCACAAATCACAAAACAAGACTGATAAATTGGATGAAGACCAAGGTTTTCTTGAAATTTATTCTTTATAAGCACCATTTATAAACACCATTAAGATGTTGCAATGTTAGAGACAGAGGAAGAGAAACATTTTACAAAACTTACATTTGACAAAGACCTTGTGTTCAGAATATATAAAGAACACTTATAATTCAAAAATAAAAAGACAAACCCAATTTTCAAAGTTGGATAAAATATTTAATCAGACCTGTCACAAAGGATAGTCTACTGATGTCCTTCAAACACCGGTATCTTTAATAGTCCCTAAATTCTCATGCTAAGACTTCCCTCAGGAAGGCTGACAACATATTAGAGCCTATAACTGGCTCTTTAGGAAATACAAATCATTAATAGAATTATAAAGTTGATTAATTTTAATATATACCCAGGGACAGACTATTAAAATAACGCAAAAAATAACTCAGAAAAAATTTAATAAGTGGAGGTTTTTCTTGATGTAACTTCATTTTGATTTATAATTTTAATACAGAAAACAAGTATCTTTGTACACCTTAATAAAAGTATTCATATCCAGATATTTAAAACTGCAAAAATAAGTAACAAAAATACCAATAAATTACTAGTTTTAAAATGGCACAGTACATTATGAAACTGAAATAATGAAAACCTATGTTGTAAGCACTGTGAATTTTTAAAAAATATTTTACTTAAAAACTAAAATAACTGTCTATGTCATACTACTTTTGAACATAGTGTATCATGTGATATAAAGAGACAGGTAAAAGGGAAGACGCCAGGAATGACTTGAGTTTTATCTTTTAATACATTTTATTTAATGGAAATATAAAGTTACCTGAAGATTTATGACTTTTTTTTCTTGTAATCATGTTTAAACAGAAAACGTTTTTTCCAAGGAGTTAGTAACTTCTATAGCAATAATGCAACATTGTACAGTAGGTGGATATGAATAAAATTGGGGGTAATCCCTAGACTGTCTTTGTTTTTTCCCTTGCTTTTCCAAATCGACCAGTTTGTGCACCTATGAGACTGCAGCTGTCCCTGGTGAATCTTGATGGGTATTTAATGGTAAAAACAAAATCAACTTAGCACTTAGGTTAGTCTAAGAAGGGAAACAGATAACTCTTCTTGAACACAAAAAGGGAAAGATTTATATAGATAAGGTGAAATGATCTCCCTTGAAAATGAGAGGGAAGCAATGGGCACAATCTAAACATGATTATAAGTGTAATAGATACATAAAAATGAATTTGAGAATTATAAACAGTCCCTTTAGCTTTCAGGCCTTCATCATGATGTTCTGGTTCATCACTGGAGGGTTAGATCATGATAAGAAAAGAGTCAAAAGACTTTCATGGGCATTTGCTACAAGTGAGATATCTTTTCTCGTGAGGGTCTTGCAATTTAGTTCTGAAGGTCCTTGTCCAATTGCATGGAGGCTGAACATTGTTAGAGGAATAGAGGAATGACAGACTGACATGGGGAACTGAACAGTGTGTAAGTCTGAATCTATCCATCTAAAACTAGAAAAACAAGGAAGATTTGCCTTATGGTCTATATTTTAGATGTTAAACATGGAGATTCTTTCTAAAACAAGATGTACTGTGTTTTGATAATCCCAGTAAAGCACAACTGTAGCGCAGAATCATGGTTCATGGAAGGGTATTTTCTATTCTTTTCTCTTTTCTTTTACCTTTTGTTTTTTTCTTTTATTTTTATTCTTCCTTCCTCCTTTCCTTCCCTTCCTTCTTCCCTTCCTTCCTTCCTTTTTTCCTTCCTTCCTTCCCTCCCTCCCTCCTCCCTCCCTCCCTCCCTCCCTCCCTCCCTCCCTCCCTCCCTCCCTCCTTCCTTCCTTCCTTCCTTCCTTCCTTCCTTCCTTCCTTCCTTTCTTCTTGGAATAGTATTTTTTCATTGTTTCAGTGATTTCCAGTTTATTGATCAAGTTGACATATAAAAAAATGGATGATAAGAAACAGTGAAGGGTAAAGATTATAAATCATATTAAACATCAATGCAATTGGAGGAGATATAGTTTATAGGAAAACAAGTCTAATTCATGTTGTATACAGTTAAGCATTTACTGTGTACTTATACGAAAGCTTATTCCTAACTAATTTCTGCAGTTATTCATTTTCTGTCTTTATTTAATTATTACTCCCAAAAGGGGATGATGGAGATGGAAACTAAAATGTTAATAACATTCACTATTTGTCAAACAAAGGTTATGATATTTTCCAAAAGTACTTGTTTTTCACAACAAACCTGCTCATCATCATCTCTATTTAATAAATGAGAAAACGGAACTTCTGATTTTACTTAAATTGTTCAAAGTCACAAAGGCACTAGGTAGTTGAACTGAGACTAAAGTTGAACTGAGACTAAGCCTGAATATCTTATTACAAAGACCATGTTCTTTACATTCGCCATGAATTGTGCTGTAAAAAAACTAATTTTCAGCATCTCCAGGGTACAACTAGTTTCCTCTGATAAAATATGTCTCTCTCACCTATAGTCAGAGATAAGGCATATACTGTGTGTGTGTATTTTGGTAAAGCACTACTACTGCATGTAGGTAGAACAGTACAAACATTTTCAAAAAGCAAGCTTAAATCAATTTTAAAAACATTTACTGAGAACCAGGTAGAGAGAATAAGATGCTAATGACATAAGGAAAAACAGGCCTTCAACAAAGGCTGAATTTTATTGCTGAAAACCTCTCAGGTCTAACTCCAATTAATGTATGTAATAGAGAGAGCTGTCTGTGGTGCAGGGAGATTTATTTCATCTTTAGCTTTGCAACTTACTTGCTCTGTGGCCTTGGTTAAATTACTTTGGTTAAGCATTCCTGAGCTTCCGTTTCTATTACTTTGGAATAATGAAAGTTACTCCAGAGAGTTTCTGCGTAGCAATTAAATGAGATATTTTTTTAATCCAATATAGTGTCTTTAGATTAATAAATGTGAATTTCACCCATCCAGTACAAAATTTCCACAGATGCCAGGTTTAAGGAGAAACCTATCTATTTTCTCTTCCAAATTTAAAAATATGAACTTCAGTTTAGAATTTCCTGTTGCTTTTTTTTTTGAAACACTGAGATACTTAACTCCTGAAAATTTCAGACAGAGTGGTTTTCTTACATTTTTATAATGAAAAGAAAATACTTAATGTATCAGAGCAAATTATCTAGCTTGGTCAATATAACATTACTGTGTCCTGTCAATGAAGCATTTAACCTTTGCGCCTACTTTCTTTTAAATAAGGTGCAGTTATTGTGTCAAATTCTTTGATTTGAATGTAATTTTCTTTTCTAGATGTCTAACTGACCTACCTCTATGTCAGTGTTTAAAACATTTATCTGGAGAAAGAAGAGTTTACTAGCCTAGAGTGCATTCTCACCAATTCCATAGAATTCCTTGGTAATGTTTAGTTCAGTGTCTCAAGCAGCAAGGATATTCAGTCTTCTCTGAAAATTACTGACAGCCGAACTTTGAAATATATAGTGGCAAAAATAAAAATACATTTAGAGAGAAGCCAACACCATAATCCATATCTTCCAACCTAATTCAATATAATCTATAAAAAATCGAAGTGGACCTTTTGCAAGAAATTGGCAAGTCATTCCTAACATCGATATGGAAATAGAAAAGACCCAGGATATCCAAGTCATTTTTGCAAAAGAAGTAAAGGTTAGAAAACATGCACTTACCAATTTCTAAATATACTAAAAAGGTGCAATATTATAAATAAATAAAAAATTAATAGGTATTTTATTGGGATTTTGTTGTTTTTATTTTTTTATTAAAGTTATTGGAGTGATGTTCATTAGTAAAATTATATAAATTTCAAGTGTACATTTCTGTAAACACAGACAACAGTTTACTGGTTACCAGAGGGTAAGGGGGAAGGAAGGGTGGTAGAAAAGGGAAAAGGGGGTCAAATATATGGTGATGGAAGGAGAACTGACTCTGGGTGATGAACACACAATGCAATATATAGATGATATATTACAGAATCATACAATTGAAGCCTATATAATTTTACTAACCAAAGTCACCCCAATAAATTTAACAAACATTTAAAAAAATTTTTTTTTTAAATGAGATAACCCTTTACACCCACTAGAATTGTTATAAAACTACTGATTATATCTGATTATATATACCCTGTGAAGATATGGAGAAAGTGAAAGCCTCATATATTGCACATGAAATGAGAAATGGTAATACTACTTAGAAAATACCTTGACACTTCCTTTAAAAATTAAACATAAACTTACTGTGTGACTCAGCAATTTCATTACTAGGTATCTACTCAAGAGAAATGTAAACATATGTTCACACAAAAACTTGTAAGGGAATATTCACAGCAGCATTATGTATAAAACTCAATAACTAGAGACAATCCAATTTCCATCAACTGGTGAATAAACTATATGGTATATCCACACATTGGAATATACTCATGAATAAAAATTAACAAGTTACTGAAGTATGCTACAACATGGATGTTGCTCCAAACATTGTGCCAAGGCAAAGAAGTAGAAGCAAAAAAAAAAAAAAAAAAAAAAAAGCCTACAAATTTTATGTTTCTGGAATGTCCAGAAAAGGATAGTCTATTATAGAGACAAAAAAAAAAAAAAAAATGTCATTATTGGTCTGGGCCTGAGGGTAAGAACAGAGATTCACTTACAAACAGGCAAAATGGATCTCTTAGGAATGATGGCAATGTCTTAAAACTGGTTATACAACTCTATAAATATAATAAAATCATTGAATGTTACATTTATAATTGATAATTATAATTTGTATGCAATTCATAATCCAATAAAGCTATTAAAAAGTAAGTAAACAATGGGGATTCCTTTTCAGGAGAAAACTGAAAACACACACACACACACAAACATACACACGCACGCAAGAGATAAATACATACATAAATAAATAAATAAATAAATAAATAAATAGATAAATAAATAAATCCAGAGGATATATTCATTGATTGATAAAAGCAAAAGTATTTTCCTTATCAAGAGTTTGAGTTCACATGAATACTTTTTGATTAACTATTTGTATTGTCTGCCATATGATTAGTTTACTATATAGATGTTCCGATCAGATATACAATTTCCCTTAATGCATTAAAACACCTATACTAAAGTAATAATTGTTTATCAAGTTTTTAAATGAATTTTCATCATGTACTTTGTGATGCTATTGAAAAGCATCCTAAAAACTTATACTATTAACAAAAATAACTTTTACTTTTACACTTAGCAGGCTAAATTATGTAAATTCTAAGGTCCTGTTTAGAGAATATTTGAAACAGAAAAAAAGTAATTCATCAGCTAATGGCCTAAAGTGACATAAACATAGAAGCATTCCTATGTTTAAGAAGGTAGAAAAGATATGTTTTTGATAATTATATCACAATAATGAATAAAACAATATATTTTTAAGCATCTTTTAAAAATGTCCTGGCAAATGTGTTTGTTTTATTTACCTCTCATTATTGCTTTAGCCTCTGAATTAATAAGTACCACAATGAAATTACTTTTTAGTAATCTGTGAGTGACTGTGACAATGAAAGCAAAAAATAGGTGATTCCATAGGGAAAAAAGGCTGGTATTAAAATTCTAGGAGAAAATTAAATGGATTTTAAAATACTACTTTTTAGCTAATGTTTATGGGTAAAATATACAAACACATATGAAGATGTCTGTAGAGATGAATGGCGATAGGTAGATAAATAGACAGACAAAAGATAGATGTATATGTATATATGAATATACATATCAATTCATATGTAATTTTTGTGTTTTCCAATACTGCAGCCAAGTCTTATGTGGCTAAATTTATTTTTTTTAAACATACTTAATATACACTCTTTTACTAGTTTCATGTTTACACCATTGTTATTCAACATTAATATACCTAATGAAGTGTGGTACACATTTCCAGTTGTAAAATAATGTCATGGGAATTAATGTACAGTATAGAGAATACAGTTAATATTATCATAATAACCTTGAATGATGCCGGATGGTTATTAGACTGAGCATGTTATCATGTCTTTAGGTATCAGTAATGTTTTATTCATTGTGTTTCCCATGACTCCTTTAGATGACCTTGCCACTGGGCAGAAAAGACCTGAAAATACCACTTCAGATTCTAAAACAATGTTAGGAGAGCTAGACATACAAGTTTCTATGCAATTGGAAATCAGTTCCAAACACATGATACATTGTTTTTATGTTTTATAAAGTACTGGAGGCATTTTTCTTCTATAGAGAAATTTGAAGATATGTCTTATCTCATTACTTATATTTACTTAATGCTCTATGAATCTCAGAGGAATCTGCCCCCATAATCACTTCATGCATCCCAATAAAAACATTGATGGTCCATTTGAGTGCTAATGTAAGTACTATTTTCAGAACAATTTCATATGCATTACACAATAAAACCTTCAAAATGAGTGAGGTGATTTTCTACTTCCAGAAATATATGCTTTATTTTATTTTTATTTTCAACTTTTTCAATGACTGAATAGATGTTTCCATCTTAATAATGAAAACACAAGCCCCATATCAATTATATGCTTAAGAGAATTTTCTTTACATCCTAGCTGGTTATGCTATTTTCTGCAACAGAGGAAAATGGTTCAGCAGCACAAAATTTCTGTATATAATTTATGGAGGTCATTAGAGTTCAATGAGCTGCAAACAGCACTCTTTAAATTTATAGGCACATATAATTTATACATTTGAAAATTCTTTACTAAAAATTTGACTTTTTTCGAACTGTGGAATTTCTTTCCTTGTTAGTTGTTAAAATTAATGTAAACATAACTTCTGGTATATAAAGTACAGGATATATAAATATATATATAATATATATGTATATATATATATATATATACACATATATATTACATATATATAATATATTGATATGAAATTTTATTTGAATCATCACTGTCCAACTGAAGTTTCTGTCCATGAAAAATTCTAAAATTTGTGTTGTGCAGTATGGTAGCCATTAGCAATACATTTCTACTGAGCATTGAAATGTGGCTAGTGTGACTTAGAAACTAAATTTTTAATTTTATTTACTATAATTAATTCATATTTAAATACCCATATGTGGCTTGTGACTACTGTATTGGACAACACAGAAATAAAGAAAACTTAGAACCACACCTTTTGAAATTGGTCTTTAGTGATTTTCATTAGAATTTTAGGTCGGATCTCTCCAAAGCTGAGTCAAGTAGAGGGTTAAACACAGTTGAAAAATTTATGCAATGTGATGTTTAAAGTCATAGCATTCAAATTCAACTTGTAGCATATCATTTGATTTGCTACTTGCTGTTTGATCCTTTAATCATTTGGTCTCCAGTTCACACTAAAAATATTTATATTTATATGTAAAGTGAGGTTGTTCAATATATTTGGGAAAACAATTATTCAAAAGGCAATATTTCCATGGGAATTTGTGATAAATAGATCAAGGAGACCTAAACCCTCCAAACATAAAGAGATTGATAAAGTCAACGTTTGTCATTCTAATCAAGTATGCTTTTTAGAAACCATCATTAATTTTCTCTACTGGATCATATATGTAGAATATTTAGAAAGAGTTAAAAAAATAGATTAATCAAGGAGGAAGGATTCTTACTAGTCAAGCAAAGTGGTCATTTATGGAAAGCATAAGGAAAGCACTTCTCAATAGAAGTAGTACATAATATAAGTTGCAATGGAGTTTATTAAAACTTTAATTAGTGAAAAACAACTTATTTGAGAGTTAGTATGAGTGCATTCTAGTGTATTCTGGAAAGTTCTCCTAAGAATTTTCTGTACTACACATCTCCATTATTTTGCTTTAAAGCTTCTATATAATCTGTTTTATATTTGCTCTTTATAATGGCTTCTATGTTTTAATCACTTTATCAAACATCTCTCAAAATGAATAGTAATAATCACCATATTGCTAAATCCAATCAGTATTCCCTTCCCATCTTACTTGATCTCTCAGTATGATTTGCCATGGTGATGTCTCTTTTTGGAAAACTTCTTGCCCTATGTCTACAACATCACACTCGATTGCTTTTTCTTTTATCATTGTAGACTTTTTTGTCTTATTAAAAGCTCATCCTTTCTCCATAAATCCATAAGACATCAATTACTTAACTATATTTGTTCTAGCAATCTGTTCTTTTACACTTTGTATTATCAACCTAGGAAATGACATCTATCTCTATGGTTTCAGTTGCCTATACGTTTCTAACTTTCAAATGTGTACATCCAGTTCTATCTTCTTCCAAGTCCTTAGCCCACTTGCTCATGCATCTTTTTAAAATATCTGTCAGATGGCTAAAACATCTCTAATTAGTAGGTCAACAGATACTAGTTAAGGATCTTTCCCTGTGATTCCCAAACAGGATTCTCTCCCAGGAATAGTGACAAATTGAAACACAATTTATCCAGTTGCAATCAGAAACCTAAATACCATATTTGATATATAGTTTAGCAACTATAACATATCCAGATCCACTCAATTATAAAATCTATTGATTATTCCACCTAAAACATCGAGTTATTTCTATCTCCACTGCCACTTCACCAAACTATCATACAATCCAAAAATATTTTCATCTTTCACTAAGACTACTGGAATAATGTCATTTCCCAGGGTTATTTTTTTCACCCTGAATTCAGGTTTAATTTTACTATATTGAAATCCGACTTGAGAAATACTGAGAAACTTTCAATAGTTGTCTATTACTCTTATGATAAAACTAGCATAATGAAAACATCCTATAAGACCTTGAATAAACTATCCCTTATAAAATATGAATATAACAAGTTATTAATCACTTGCCATTATTTATGAGCAAACATGTATCTACCCCCTGCCCTCAAGAAGGTTGATAAGTAAAAAAAGGAGAAATAATCAAATAAATCTACAATCAAATGTAAAAATGCAATCATGACCAGTATTAAAAACTCCATAGAGCTTTGTGAACCTGTGATAAATGGGCTTGATCTAGACAGAGATGTGAACGAAGGCTTGATCAATGTCTGAAAAAATTTGAGCAGAAATCTAAAGAAACATTAAGAAATTATTAGACTTAAAACAATTTTTTAAAAGACTAATTCATAGAGTATGTCATCATGTTCAAAGCATATAAAAAAGGTCATTTTGATACTTTACAAACAGAAAACATACTTTGTATAGTTCTATTCATTTATATATATTAACATTCATTTCATAACCCATATAAGGGCTTGTTTAACTTTTTGGTGTACACAGAGAATTAATGTTCTGCTGTGAGGTTCAGTGTTCTATCAAATATTGTAAATGACTTAGTAAAATCGCAACTATAACTATGGATTTATTTATTTCTCCTTGCAATTCAGCTAGTTTTTGATTCATGCAATTTGATGGTCTCTTCTTAGGTGTATATAAACATTTATGATTATTAAGTTCACATGATGAATTGAACTATCATTATGAAAGCACCTTCTTTATTTCTGATAATATTTTTTCCTCTGAATATCGGCATTCATCATTTTATTGTGCTTCACTTTATTGTGCTTTACAGATATTGCATTTTCATCAAGGCTAGACCCTTTATAAGCAAAAAGATTACAATTTGCTGAAGGCTCAGATGATGATTATTACTTTTTAGCAATAAAGTATTTTTAATTAAGATATGTACATATATGTGCATAATGCTATGGCACACTTAATAGACTACAGTATAGTATAAACATAATTGTAATGTGCACTGGGAAACCACAATATTCACGTCACTCGCTTTATTGCACTATTCACTTTACGGAATTAAACCCACAGTATATCTGAGGTATGCCTATAATACTGAAATAGCCACTACAGTATTCTTTTAATTAGCATGAGTATGGTATATATTTTCCATCCTTTTACTTTCATCTATTTGTGTCTTTATATTTAGTGCATTTCTTAGTATATTTTTCTTTTGTATCAAGTCTGATAATCTCTACCTTTTTGTGTATCTAAACCATTTTCATTTAATGTAATTAGGCTTAAAGTCTATTATCTTGTTATATGTTTTTTATTCCTCTCATTTCTTTTCCCCCCTTCTTTCTTTTTGCTTCCTTCTTTGGAATCTGTTGAATATTATCAAGATTCTCTTTTATCTTCTTTATTGGCTTATTAGCTATAACTCCTTATTTTAGAAGTTGCCTGTATTAGTTTTCTATAGCAACACAACAGATGACAACAATTTAACATCTTAAAATAATAAACAGTTTGGATTCCCAATCAAGATGGCAAAATAGGTAAAGCTGTGTTCACCTCCTCTCAGTACCACACAACTACAACTAAACCACAGAACAACCATTATTGAGAATCACCTGAAGTCTATCTGAACCAATGCCCTACAACTGCAGACATACACAAGAAGCCACCTCGAGACTGTGAGGAGGGGCAGAGACGAGGAATGGGCTGGTCCCACACCAGCCTGTGACCATTAAAAATTGGGAGGAATATCTCGGCAGTGGAGATCCACCTCCTGAGGAGCAAGGGGTCCCAGCCCCTCCCCAGACCAGAGTTTCAGTGCCAGGGAAGGAAATCCCCATAACTCTGGCTATGGAAACCAAAGGGGAGATTGTGGCTGAGTGAGATGGAGGGCAGCTGCACTCCCAGTTGCTCCTCTTACATGGCCCACACTTGGACTTACTTGGTGATGGACTCGGTCTGAGCTGCAGCTCTGGGGCAGCAGTTCAAACTTCACCAGGGACATATGGGGAGGAACAGAATTGTCGTCCTCAGAGTGAGGGCTGGAGCAGCAACTTTCTCCTGGACAGAGGAGCTGGTGGAAGCCAATGCTTCTTTGCTGAGCCCTCCCCCTTTCTACGTGCAGATGCAGGCAGACCCTGTATCTGAGTCTCCATCCAATTGGCTATCATCTTTCATCTGCCCTGCCCTAGTGATTCACTGAGACCACGCCCAGCCCAACCCAACTTTCAGGCACAACCAAGCCATTTCCAGTGGTTCTTCCATATAAATGGCAGCCTTGGCTCCTCCTATGGACATTCCTAAAATCTCTCAAAGGTTCACAAAACCCAAACAAGCAGAATCTAACTTCAGCATGTCCTGTATGTCGGGCCGAGCAGCCCTAAGCTCCGCACTAGCGGCAGCTGGCCTTGGTTCGCAGCTTGGCCTCTCAAGGTACGTCCAAGCACAGTACAGGTGGCAGCCATCTCTGGATTACTTTGTTGTTCATGACAGGTGGCCCAGGCAGGGCACACTACAGCTGAACTTGGTTTGCAGTGGGTCCCTTCCCAGGAGGCCCTGGGCTCTCAGGCTCAGTGGCCAGCTTTGGATTGGGCTGGAGCTTCACCTGGCCACCTCCCAAACTGACACACCCAAAAGGTAGATGGGGTAGGCATCTGAGCCCCTTAAAGTGAACCCTGCTCTGTAGGGTCAGCCCTTGCACAACAGCTCCCCCACTGTAGTCATGGCCAGTCCTCACAGCCAAGCAACCTGAGGATCAATCTCTAACATTGACATGCAAACAGCAACCAAAGCTCAACTACATCAGGATTGTACACACAACCCACATAAGGGACATGCCTGGAGCACCTACGTCAGGTGACCAAGAAGACTGCACCACTGGATCCCATAGGACACCTACATAAGGGCACTCTGCTAAGACCAGGAGGCATAGCAGCCCTACATAGAAACAAGCACAGGATTTCAGCCAAAATGTGGAGACAAAGAAACATTTCCCAAATAAAAGAACAAAATAAAGCTCCAGAAAAAGAATTAAACAAAACAGAGACAAGCAATCTACCAGAAGCAGAGTTCCAAACACTGGTTATAAGGATGCTCAATGATCTCAGTGAGAACTTCAGAAAGATAGGAACCATAAAAATGGAGATAGAAACATAAAAAAGAACCAATCAGAAATAAAGACTGCAATAACTGAAATGAAGAATACATTACAAGGAATCAACAGTAGATAAATTGAAGCAAAGGATCAAATCGGTGATTTAGAAGATAAGGTAGGAGAAAACACCCAATCAAAACAACAAAAAGAAGAAAGAATCCAAAAAAATGAGGACAGTTTACGGATCTTTTGGGACAACATCAAGAGTACCAACATTAGCATCATAGGGATACAAGAAGGAGACGAGAGAGAGCAGGAATTGAAAACCTACTTGGAAAAACAGTGACTGAAAACTTCCCTAACCTGGAAAAGGAAATAAATATACAAGCCCAGGAAGCTCAGAGAGTCCCAGATAAGATGAATCCAAGGAGGCCCAAACCAAGACACATCATAGTTAAAATGCTAAAGGTTAAAGACAAAGAGATAATCTTAAAAGCAGCAAGAGAAAAGCATTCAGTTACCTACAAGGGAGCTCCCATGAGACTATCAGCTGATTTCTCAACAGAAACTTTGTAAGCAAGACGGGATAGGCACAAAATATCCAAAGTGATGAAAAGCAAGGACCTACAACCAAGATTATTCTACACAGCAAAGCTATCATTTAGAATCTAAGGGCAGATAAAGAGCTTCCCAGACAAGAAAAAGCTAAAGGAGTTCCTCACCACCAAACCAGTATTACAAGGAATGTTAGAGGGACTTCTTCAAGACATACATACATACATACATACATACATACATACATACATAAATACATAAATAAATAATAAAATGGTGATAATTAAATATCTATCAACAATTACTTTAAATGTAAATGGATTAAATGCTCCAATCAAAAGATAGGGTGGCTGAGTAGATAAGAAAACAAGACTCTTACATGTGCTGCCTATAAGACACATACTTCAGATAAAAAGACACACAGAGAATAAAAGTAAAGGGATAGGAAAAGATATTTCAGGAAAATGGAAACAAACAAAAAAGCTGTGGTAGCAATACTTATACCAGACAAAATAGAGTTTAAAGCAAAGGCTATAACAAGTGACAAAGAAGGACCCACTTCTGGGAAATTATCTGAAGAAACCCAAAACTCTACTTCGAGGAGACATGTGAATCATTACAGTATTGTTTACAATGTCCAAGATATGGAGGCAGCCTGGGTGTTCGTCAATGGATGAATGGATAAAGAGTAAGTGGTACATACATGCAATGGAATATTGCTTGGCCATGTTAGGGAATATGTTTTCACCATCTGCAGCAGCATGGTTGGTTATAGAGGGTATTGTGCTGATAAGAGTATGTCAGGCAGCAAAAGACAGATGCAATGTAATTTCAGTTGTATGTGGAATATAAAGAACAAAATAAACAAACAAACAACACAGAAAAAAACTCATAGACACAGAAAACATTTTGATGGTTTCCAGACAGGACGGGGGTTGGAAATAGATGAAAAGGGGGAAAGGATTAAGAAGTACCAGTTGGTTGTTACAAGGTAGTCTTGGGGATGTAGGGTATAGCATAAGGAATATAGTCAATAATATTGTAATAACTATGTATGGTGTGAGATGGATAATAGATTTACTGTAGTGATAAATAGGAGAGGGATTAGGGGACAGGGTGAAAAAAGTGAAGGCATTAATAGGTACAAATTGGTGGTTACACAGCAGTCATGGGATATAAAGTAAAGTAAAGCACAGGGAATCTAGTCAATAATAACTATGGTAATAACTATTTATAGAGCCAGACAGGTACTAGAGTAGTCAGGGGGATCATTTATTAAATTACATAAATGTCTAAGCACTATGCTATATACCTGAAATTAATATAAAATGATATTAACTCTAATCTGCAATTGAGAAATGTAAAAAGGGAGGGAAGAGGTGAAGGGGAATAACAGGTTTAAATTTCTAGGTATAAAACAAATAAGTCATGAAGATGTAATATACAGCATGGGGAATATAGCCAATAAAATTGTGATAGCATTGTACGATGTCAGATAGTGGCTTGATTTACGGTGATCACTTCTTTAGGTATATAAATCTTAAATAAATATTGTGTACACCTGAAACTAATATAATATTGTATGACAACTATATTTTAATAAAAATCAAAAAAAAAAAGAAAAAGAAAAAGAGAAAACAATACACATTTGTTATCTCACAGTTTCCATGGGTCAAGATTTCAAGCAGTGTCTGTGGAATAGGATTTTGCATTCTTCTCAGGGTCTAAGTTATAATCAAAACATTAACTGGGCAATATTCTTTTCTGGAGCCACAATTGGGAAGAATTGGCTTCCAAGCTTATTCAGATTGGTAGAAGAATTGATTCTCTTGTAGCTGTTTGACTGAGGGCCTCATCTTCTTATTAGCTATCAGCTAGTCCTGGATGCCACACACAGTTCCTTGACACCATAGGCAGGTCACAACATGGCTTCTTGCTTGAGGCCAACAGGAGAAACCTCTCTCTAGTTTGCTATGGAGTATTACATAATAAAATGGTATCATGTGAATGCCATGTCATCGCCTTTGCCTAGTAAATAGCCTAATCAACAGAATGATATCTAATCACCATTACTCTATACTCTCACTTAGAAACAAGTCACAGGTTCCACCTTCACTCAAAAGGAAGAGATTATACAAAGGAGTGACCCATTGGTGGACACTATGGGGTATGTTGACACCATTGCTTAAGATACCACTGCTTTCACTGATTATAGCCTACTTTCACCTATATACAACTTTACATAAACTATAAAGATTTACTTTCATTTCTTCTGTCCCCCACTTTGTACTACATTTTATTTCTGTGTATGTTATGAATCCCACATCACATTATTGCTATTTCTGTTGGTACAGTTCATTTATTACTTTTTTAAAATGTATTTAAATATTAAGAAATACATATTATATAACTACATACTCATGTAGTTATAATTGCTGGTGCTTTTCATTTCTTTGTATACATTCACATTTCAAACTAATGCCATTTTCCTTCTGCCTGATAGACTTCTTTCATATTTCTCATAGTGTAGATTTGCTAATGATAAATTGCTTCAGCTTATGTACGTATAAAAGTATCTTCTGTTAAACATTTTTGGAAGGTATGTTTCCTGTATATAAAAATCAAGGCTGACTTTTTAAAAATTCTAATAGTACTTTAAAGATGTTGCTCCACTGTCCTGTTTCTTGCATTGTTTCTGATAAGAAATTTATCATAATTCTTACCTTATTATTGTTTCTCTGTATGTAACATGTCCCCCTCCCTACACACCTATCCCCTAGATGCTTTTAGGATTTTCTCTTATCAATAGTTTTCAGCTATGTAATTATGATGTGATTTGTTATAATTTTCTTCATGTACCTTGTGCTTAGGGCTTGTTGAATTTAACTATGTGAATTTATAATTTTCATAGATTTCAGAATCTTTGGTCATTATTAATCTGTTTTTGTCCTCTCCTCTTGCCTCTCCTTCAGGGACTCCATTTACAAGTATATTAGGCTGTTTGAAATTGTCCCAGAGCTCACTGTTGCTTTGTTCTTTTTATTTTGTTTTCATTCTCTTTGATTTGTGTTAGTTTCTAAGGCTATAACTTTAATGTCATTTATCATTAATTATACAATGTTTAATCTGCTATTAATCCCATCTAATTTCATCTATCACATTGTAATTTTTCATCTCTGTAAGTTTAATGTAGATTTTTATTATGTTTCATAATTCTGATTAACATTTTGCAGAGCTTTATTGAGACACATTTAATGGCTTTTTGTATAGAATTGTGTAACCTTTCCCATAATCTAATTTTAGAACATTTTCATTTAACCCCCAAAAGAAACCCTACTTCTATTTACAGCCTCTTCATATACCATAGCTGTCTCTCCCCAATCCTGACAGCCCCCAGCCCTGGACTACCACTAACCTACTTTGTTTCTTTAGATTTGCTTAATGCAGACATTTCATATAAATGGATCATATAATATGTGCTCTTTTGTAACTGGTTTCTTTTTCTTAGTATAAGTTTTAAAGGTTCACTCATGTTTTAGCATGTGTTGGTACCTCAGTCTCTCTTATTACTGAAAAATACTCTACTGAATGGATATAGATTTTTTTTTTCCATTCAACAGCTGATGGGCATTTGGGTTCGTTCTACTCATTGGCCCTTGTAAATAATATGGACGTATGTGTATGAGTTTTTGTGTGCACTTTTTCATTCCTCTGGATATATACCCAGGAGTGGATTTGTGGTTAAGGTTAGGGTTTAGTATTTTGATGAAGTGTTAAACTGTTTTCCAAAGCAGATGCACCATTTTACATGCCCACCAGCAACATTAGCATTCCACATTCTCTACATCCTTATCTTTTATTATCTTTATTATAGCTTTGCATATCTTTCTGAATTTAATGAAATAATTATAAAAACAGTTTTAATGTTCTTGCCTGTTCATTTTAACATCAATTTCTGTTCTGATCAATGACAGATTTTTCTCTTTATTATGGGTTTTCTTTTCTTTCTTCGTTTCAAGCTTTGTAATTTTTAATTGGATGCCAGGCATTGTAAACTGTACCCTTTTGGTAGCTGGACAGTTTTGCACTACTACAAATACTATTTAACGTTGGTCTGTCGTTATTTCTAAGCAGTTTGTTAACAGGTTTGGTCCACTTGGGTCTTGCTTTTAAGATGTGTTAGGTGGAACTAGAGCAGTGATTAGCCTAATTATTCCCTACCACTAATGTAGGACCTGTGTCCTCTATCCAGGGCTTCATGGGTTACGTTTTCCGGCCTGAGAGGTGGGTAGTCACTATTTCTGACCCTAAATGAGCTCTATGAGTCTTTAAAACCCTTTCGGGGTCGTTTCTTCGCTTATGGGATGCTCAGTACTCAGCTGAACACGAGGAAACTGCAGAACTCCGAGTTCTCGCTCTGAGCAACTCTCTCCTTTCTCTTACACGCTGCCAAGAACATTACCTTCCTTGGTCTCTCCAGAATTTCAGCTCAATCTTGTCAATAGTGGTAATCCGCTGGCCGCTGCTTGGGTTCTCTCTTCCTGCACGACATCCTAGAAAAATCTTTAATTTAAAGGCAGTAAGCTTTTTGAGCCAGTATCATTTTGTTCCCTGTGTCTCCAGGATCTCTGTCCCTCGTTACTAATGACAAATGTCTTGGAAGACAGAAACAGTGTTCTCTATCGCCATATATATATATAAACATATATATATTATTTTTTAATAAAGTTAATGCTGAGAGTTTCCCCATACCCAAACTCAAAGGAATTCTTTTCCATCTTCCGCGTAGAGTAAAAGGAACGCGGCTGCGCGCCGCCTAGTGAGCTCATACTCCACCTCCGGGATCCAGTACCGCCTACTGGTTAGTGCGCAAGCGCAGAACTCCTGTGCTCCCGCCCTACCCAGCTATGACTGCGCCTGCGCCAAACAGCATCTGCCAATGAGAGCACACGATGGCCCTTGATTTCCTCCCATTGACCGGGCAACCAATCCCCTGCCCTGGCGCGCAGTTTGCTGTGGATCCAAAGAAAGAAGTATTAGGGGAGGTTAGAGCTGAAAAGCGGCGCGGAAAACGATGGAGTCGGCGGAGACCGAGGCAGAGGCTGCAGCCCTAGAGTAAGTGTCTGCCGCCAAGTGGCAGGTGGGGGCGGGCCGTGACGGATCTTGCGGGCCTCTGAGTACAACTGACGATCCCCTAGACCCCTTAAAGCTGTTGGAGATCGCGCGGTGAACTGATCCTGACCCTACTCGTAGGTTCCTGAGGTGACTTGCCTCTCTGCCGGAGTACGGCCTGTGACGGACCTCCCAGGGGTGTGTCCTGAAAGGAGACGGTTCCTACCCTGTCAACGCTTCCATCTCTTCGCGGATTGCACCATCCTAATAGACTTTCCACCCCAGTAGACACCCTGGGAGGGCCATTTAATTTCTGTCTGCCCTATCCCGACACACTCTCCCATTAGGTTATTTTATCCAATCCCTGCCTTCTAGTGGGTGGCTCCAGCCCCTAACAAGGAAGAACTTGGAGAGCCTAGATAGACCTAGACATCCAGCACCCTGTCCTGGTCACTCCCCAAGTACTCTTTGCCCGAAGGGATCCCCACTGCCCTTCAGTTTTGCCCTTATTTTTTCCTTTCCCGGTGATTTCCCTGACTGTCTTCAGGTCTTGGCTCAACTGGTTTCTCTTCAGTGAGATGCTCCCTATTTAAAATTGCAGCCCCTACCCCACACTCCTTACTCCCCTCGCCCTGCTTATTGTTTCCTCATGGCACTTATTACTTTCATATGTCCTGCATACACACACTCTTCCTGGTCCCAGACGGCTCTTTAGGCTTGTGTGTAGATACTGATCAGGGCAAGACTCTCAGCATTGATACATCTACATATGTGCATGTACACACACGTTCTCCAGACTAGAATCTCAGGATCTGCAGTTTTCCCTGTTTTCTTGACCTTCAGGGCCCTGGCCAAGCTGGCAGACGTCCTGGAGTCTATAGGCCCGCAGGAGGAGGCAGAGCTGCCAGCCCCGATCCTGGCTGAGTTTGTGATGGTATGTTCAAGATGGGAGCCAGCCTTTCCCAAGCCAAGGACTGCTCCTGGGTCCTCCTATTGAGATACTGGGCAGCACTGATGGTGAGCATAGTGGAAGGCAGCTTTGTCGGCCTGCAGTACAAGGAGGTAAGGATGTTCCCTGCCTCTACCTTCCTTCTGAACAGGACTCCAGAAAGAAAGACAAGCTGCTCTGCAGCCAGCTTCAAGTAGTAGACTTCCTGCAGAACTTCTTGGCTCAGGAGGATACTGCCCAGGGCCTGGACCCCTTGGCTTCTGAAGACACGAGCCGTAAGTAGGAAAGGGGTTGGAACAGGGGCTGCCCTGAGTGGGGCAGAAAGGTGAATGTCAGTCAACTCAGCTGTATGGATGATGAGAAGACTGAGGCCCCAGTGTTTCAGGCAGGCAGGTCACCCTTCACTCAGGTCCTTATTCTGGTGACTCATCTCAGGACAGAAGGCAATTGCAACCAAGGAGCAATGGAAAGAGCTGAAGGCTACCTACCAAGAACACGTGGAGGCCATCACAAGTGCCCTGACTCAGGCCCTGCCCAAGATGCAGGAGGCCCAGAGGAAGCAGGCACAGCTCCAGGATGCTCTTGAACAGCTCCAGGCCAAGGTGCACCCCGGGTGAGGGGAGGGAAAGACATAGAGAGAGGAGGAGGGAAAGTGTGAGCATGCTGGGTTAAACCCAGTGGCCACATCCCAAAATCCCACCATAAAAATGCACTCCTCCTCTCCTTGTCCCCCTCCTTTGCTTACTTACAGAAGCAAGTGGCAATGGAGAAACTCAGAACAGCTCAGAAGCAGTGGCAGCTGCAACAGGTGGGTCCATTCACCTAGGAAAATACCCCTTCCCACCACTATGCTATTAATGGGCTAAGTCCTCTGCCTGGAGAATCTTAATCTCCTCTCCTTCTGTAAGGCGTTATAGTTACCAACATGGATTTGAATCTAACATCACCACTTAAAACTGTTTGACCTTGGGCATTCACCTAACTTTCCATGCTTTTGTTTCTTCATCTGTGAAATGGAGGCAATATTAGCACCTATCTGAAAGAGTTGTTAGGATGATTGAGGAATTAGAACAGCAAGTGCTTAAACAATATCTGGCACACAGCAAACTAAGTACGTGTTATCATCATGTTTCTGATCCTTTTCCCTAGGCCCCTGGTCCTGCCTAAAGTGAGTAGCATCCGTCTTTCCATCTGGGTCTGAGCCCTGAGCTGGGTCTAGGCTGAAGGAGTTAGAGGAATGGCTCTAAGCCCTCGGCATCTGATGAGCTATGTTTACATTCTCATTCCTCGTAGGAGAAGCGTCTGCAGCATTTGGCAGAAGTTTCTGCAGAGGTGAGGGAGCGTCAGATAGGAACTAAACAGGAATTTGAGCGGCTATATCAGGAACTTGCAACCCTGAAGCAGCAAACAGGGCAGGAGCGGGACAATCTGCAAAGGTGAGGCTCGGAGCATAGGTTGCAAGCCTGGGATAGTCCAGCTGAGTTTCCCTTTCATCACACCCACCTCTTTTTCCAGGCATCAGACCTTCCTCCAGTTGCTACACACTTTGCAGGGTAAGCTGCTATTCCCTGAGGCAGAGGCAGAGCTGCCACAAGAGCAGGATCTTCCTGAGGATAAGCCCCAGGAGCTGAACACTGGGGACTCCATAAGGGCCTCCAAGGTGAATGAGGGATGGGACAGATGAACCGGGAGGTGGAGAAGGAATCTGGGAGATGGGCCTTACCCACTGCCCAAACCATGTCTCCCCAAGGCTGGCGGCCCACAGCCTGCTGGTGATGTAAGCGTGCCAGGGCTTCTTGGAGCACAGCAACATAGGGAAGGATCCTAGATCGGGTCAATCTCCAATTCAGGGCCTTGTGTTTCTGGACTACAGGTATAGAAGTGGGGAGGGCCTCTGGTCTACCGGTCTCTGTATATGAGCCCCACTGTTCCCGGGGTCATAGGAAGTGGGAAGAGCAAGGAGTGTATCTTATTGTTGAAGCTAGGCACATCTTCCCCATGCCCAGCCTACCCCGGCTAACCCCTCTCTTACTCTTCCCCAGCTCCTGGCTCCACCCTCATTGCAGGTGAACTGTGAACTTCTGAGTGCAACCTGATTTCTGGCCACAACCCGGGGGTGGGGGGGTGGGAGGGCAAGCTCTGGATTCTGTTGATTAAAAGCCCTGGAGTGCTCTTAGTTGCCTATTTGTCTGTTTATCTTCATATTTTGGTGGGAAGAGGCATATTCAAAGGCCAGTAACATAACAGGTACTGGGACCTGTGTGAATTAAGAGGGTACAGATGTGGAGGAGGACTTGACCTGGGGCCTCGGGTTGCTTGCTTATATCAAAATGATTCCAACATACTGAGCTTAACTTAGAGAGCAGAATGCTGTATTGTATGCAGGTGGTTAGATATGGTAAGACAATTTTACCCCAATCCGAAAGTTGATGGAGTCCCTGCCACATGTAGGCTCCTTGCTGTGAACTGGAGATATATGCAGTGGGCTTGTCTGACAGTCCTTGGCCATGTGGTACATAATGAGCATGAACAAGTAAACAGGTGGATAAGGTGATTTCAAAGTGTAGAAGAGTAGTCACCTAAAACAGTGACATGATAAAGAACGGTACTGAGAACATATAGTGGAGAATACAGAGACCCTTATCTACCTGTAACGACTTAGTCTGTGTGAGTTAGCATTTCTGTGTGTGTGTATTTCTGTGTCTGTGTTTGTTGTTTTCAGTCTCCATTCCTCTGTGTATCTGTTGCTGGGTGCGTAGACAGTGGGGGACACTGGTGTGTGTGTGTGTGAGAGAGAGTGCATCCCTGATTGGGAGTGTGGGAACTGCTATCTAAGAAAAAGCAAGAGCGATCCATGACAACTCTCACAGTGGAAAACCTGTTCTCCATACATGTGAGAAAGACTTGACATCTCTGAGAAAGAGACACCGGGGTCCTTTGTTTTTCGGGGAGAGAGATTTTCAAGACTCATTGTTCTCTTCTATCCCAGACTGAGATGGCTTCTCTCAGCTGGCGATTGAGATTACTGTGCACTCTGATGGTTTGCTCTGCTTTTCTGAGGTATCCCTAGTTTTTCCCTCAAATTGTTCTTTTAAATGTGTTGGCCTCATTATTTAGGTTTGAAATAGGACACATCAGGGTTCTCCGAGGGCCTGCATCACAACTGAATGGGGGTGTCATTGAGGATTGAGCATACCCCGGGGAGCACACAAATACCCAGAGAGGCTTCTTCAGTCTACCCATCCCATTCCATCCCACATGGTCTCTACTACAGTTGTCTTGTACCCTAGATACTCATTCCATCCTTTCCTTTCTTCCTACTGGGAAGGCTTCCCCATCCCTACAGTCTGCTTTCTTTTTCTAATCTCCTGTACTCTGAATTTTTGGCAGCACAAAGGAGAGAGCAAGAATTTATCCACCCTGGGAAAGGAGAGTCTACTAAGGGACACTAGATTATGGGCTGGGATGGTGTGGAGTTTCCCTGTCCTTGAGTACATGATGGCTGACAAAGTCAGCAGAGAAGGGAAGGTGCCCGTGGAGCTCATCAGGCTAGAGGTGAAGGATAATATCCTGAGATACTCTAAGCAGGGGACAGGGGGAAGAGATTGGAAAAACGTACAGTTATCAAACCTAGAGGTCTGCAAAACATCTGGGGATCAGATTTCTCCCAGGGGGTACTGAATGAGTCAGTTCACAGTGAGGCCAAAGGGGAGTGGAGGCTTAAATATCAGTTTTGTTCGAATCCCCTGAATTGCCTGTGTGTCTGCAGCCTTGAGTTGGGCAGAAGTGTCTTGACTGACAAGCTCAGGAATTAGGATTTATTTTCAGATAGAAGCCAGATTCCAACTTCCAGTCTTTCTGAGCTTCCTCATTTGTTCCCCTGAAGACTATCCTTTTCCTCATTCAGTGACACCTGCACAAGTTAGACCTGAGCAAGGAGGGAAGCTACCTTTGGGAAATTGTGATCTCTTACACGAGACACCGCAGCTGGTGAGTCCACCAGTTTCCTGCTGCTTGCCAAGGATTTTCTCTTCCTCATTTCCATCCAAAGGAGGGACACAAACCAGTGAAGAGAAGAGGACGATGGAGACTAGCCAGTGAATCAACTCAGTCAAGACACTAACTATTTTGACGAGAAGAAGCCTCCTATATAAAATGAAGATTAAGGTTACTCAATGAAACAAATAGGAAAACTTTATTTTTCTATTTTCTAAGAATAATGTTTTCCTTTTTAAAGAGTATTTTTTTTTTATGGTGAAACATTGTTTTGCTTATATTTTTCTAGTTTTCATATTTTTCTAGGAATTGTCACACTTTTTCTAGGAATTTTTCATTTCTAATCTTTTAAATGTATTGGTATACAGTTGTCATACTCTTTTTTTATCCTTTTTAATATCTGCATCCCGTTTTAGGATGGCCCAATGTTACAGTTTTGATTTTTTTTTGTGCCTTATCAAGTTTTTCATTTGATTCATCTTTGCAGGTGTTCATTCATTTTTAAATGTTCAAAGATTACATTTTGTGATTTGCTATTGTATGTTTATTCCAGTTCATTTATTTGTAGTCATATCTTGATAATTTCCTACTGTCATATGTGTACACATACATATCACACATACACATACACACAGTCCTGGAAAGCAGACAGAATTGAGTAAGATAAGTATACAATATTCACTTATTGCCATGGAAAAATAAATCTTAGGAAATAAAAACCCTTATCTGTGATGAGATACATTGCCTAAATTACTGGTTCTTCACCAAACACACAGCTAAGCTACATTTCCTACCATCCTTTCGCTTTAGGCTTTAGGTGATGCCATGTGAGTGGACTGTAGCCAAGCTGATGGGGACAGAAACGATGTATCTTGCTTCCAAGCCTGGCTTATGAACCCCCCACACACACACACACCACCTTCTATCCTTTTTCTCTGACTGCTGGCTAAATGGAGAGGACACAGAGGTTCAAGAGGAAGGTAGAGACAAAAAATTAAGGGAGACTGGGTCCTTGTCACTTGGAAGAAAACAGCCTGATTCAGGACAACTGTGTTGGACCATTCTGTGAATAAGGAAACAATATTTTGTATTATATGAAGCCACTGCAACATTTAGGTGATTATATCAGATAGCTTAAACCTTCTGGATCCAATTCTAGTTTCTTTAGTCAAATATCAGAAAAATCTTTAACCTTCTGTGATAATTAAACATTAATTTGGGAAAAAAACATTTCTCGAAGGGTCGTGTCAAGTAAAAAAAAGTATGTACACTGTGAGTGGAATTCTGGTCAAAGGCAAGGATAGTAGTTTCATTAAACTCTATTTCTCACACAAAGTTGCAAAAATACTACCACCCAGAGCTTCATTCACTATCGATGTCTTTCATTCTGTGCTTAAATTCCTAGGCATATCTGATTAGAAGACATGATTGCTGAACTGTTTAGCACTTAAAATATATAATGTTATAAAACATCCCTGCGTTCTTTGGAAAACTGAACACTGAGTCATTTTGTCTCACACTGAGAAAGTTTATAAATCCTCTTAACATGAGTTTTAAAGTCAGTAGTAATGAATTTTCCCTGTACTGACCCCTGCCCTAAGCAGACAAAAGTTTTGTTTGGTAGGTTTGTAATATGCTCAGCTTCAATCTGTAAATCAGGAAAGCTGCTAAATGTTACTCTGAGTTTGAAATATTTTTATCTTTGGGAAATTTCTTTTGTTTACTCAGCTGCTGCATTTTCTTTGCTGGCATTTTATTATGCACATTCAGATTAGTGTTTTGTGTTCCCCTTTTACTTCTCACTTCACTTGCAGTACTTTATCTCTTACCTATTTGTTAGTCTACTCTAGCCAGAAAATTTATGAGAAGGTAAATGAATCATCATAAATGGTTCTCAAAATGTATTTTTAATAAGTACTTGCAGTATCACAATTCAGTGTTATTATTTTGGATTCAAGTACTCTTGAAGAATACATGCTTCAAATAGGAAGTTGTTTTTTTTTGTATGTTTTTTTTAAAGGCTACAATGATTTCCTTTATCTGCTTTCTAGTTTACAGAAGTCACATGCCATTTTTCACATTTCAGTATTCACTTTGTATTTACTTCCCCCAATCCTTCTTTGCCCTCACACCTCCCCCTTCCCCCAGAAGGCACACTGGGATGAGAACTGTTTAGGATGGTGAGATTTGGGGATGGCTGGTTTTCCTCATTCCCCCCCCACCCCGAATTCATTGGTCTTAAAGACTTGTTTACCTATAAACAACATCTAATTATCGTTTTTATTTTTTTATGTTTTAATTTCAAAATTGATTTTATTGCAGCCAAAAAACACTGGAATAACTATATAATAAATGATTATATATAATTATCTTTTTAAAATTAAAGTAATAAACCTCAAACAATTGTCATCTTTATGTATAATTAATAAAAGTAAAAATGTTGATTTTCAGCATCATGGTGTTTTAGTCGAATCTCTGAATATCTCAATATAACTGAGTTGCCATAGCAATACCTGTGAGATGTGCAAATGCAAGAAAAATTTTAAATACATGTTTTGATTGCATCTGTTGCTAATTGGAACTCTTATTTCTCTTGTTTTCATTAGTTGTTTTTATAACAATTTAATGGGGAAGATGTTTATCAGCAGTTAGAAGTTATTTTGTAGACTGTAAAACTATTACAACTGTATCATAAAAATATGAAATATATTTGCAATACTTTGACAGACCTTTACAAAGCAATGTGTTTATCACAGTTATCTTTAGCATATCTCAAAAGCAAAAAGAGCCAAGATTTGCTCCTCTGTGTGTCTGCACCTTGAGCGTGCATTCCACCTGGCACTCACCATATCTATGGAAAGTACTGTGTTGACATTTCTAATTTTGTGCTATCACTTTGTCTTCTTTATCTATTATTACTACAAAATACAGTGCTTATTGCATGATAGGTATAGACGAGTTGTTTCTTTTCTTGTTCTCCATCTAACTTTTGAGGCTTATGTCCCAGTGCTATGGACTGAATTCATGAGGTACTCACTTGTCAAGATACTTAAAATTGCAAATGAATACTTAAAATAAAATGAAATTTACCATTTTAACTATTTTTAAGTCTACAGTTCAATAGCATTAAGTACATTCACATTGTTGTACAACCATTAGCTCCATCCATCTCCAGAACTTTTTCGTCTTCCCAAACTGAAACTCCATAGCCATTAAACATTAGCCCACCATTCCTTCCCGCCAACTCCTGACAACCACCATTCTCATTTCTGTCTCTGAATTTGACTAGTCTATGTACTTCATATATATGGAATCATACAATATCTGTGCCCTTGTAACTGGCTTCTATTAGCATAATGATTTCAATATTCATTTATGTTGTGGTATGTGTCAGAATTTTCTTTATTAAGGCTGAATAATATTCCATATATATATATATATATATATATATATATATATATACACATATATAAACAGAATGTGATATATATATATATATATATATATATATATATACATATATATGTGTATATCTATATCTATATCTATACCACATTCTGTTTATCCATCAGTGAAAACTTATGTTGCTTTAACTTTCAGCTGGTGTGAATAATGTTGCTATGAACGTGGGTATAGAAATATCCATATAAGTTCCTGCTTTCAGTTTCTTTGAGTATAGGCCCAGAAGTGGATATGCTAAATCATACAGTAATGCTATATTTAATTTTTGAAGAAACCACCATACTGTTTTCCACAGGGGATGTACCACTTTATATTCCCACCAGCAATGCACAAGGTTTCCAGTTACTCCATGTCTTCACCAAACTGGTTATTTTTGTTTGTTTGTTTTTTGGTAATATCCACGCTAATGGATTTGAAGTGGTATCTAATTGTGGTTTTGATTTCCATTTCCCTACCAATTAGTACTTTTGAGCACCTTTTCATACACTAAATTGTAATTTCTTTAGAGAAATGTTTTCAAGTTTTTTGCTTATTTTTTGATCAGATTGTTTGTGTTTTTTGTTGTTCTTGAGTTATAGAAGCTCTCTATATATTCGTAATGTCAAGCTCTTATCAGATAGACGATATGCAAATATTTTCTCTCATTCTAGTCTGTTGATTATGTCAATCGATGCACAGATATTTTAAATTTTTATAAAATCCAGCATCGTTGTTGTTGTCCCCTTGCTCTTGGTGTCATATCCAAGAAATCATTGCCAAATCAAAAGTAGTGAAGATTTTTCTCCTATGTATTCTTCTAAAACGTTGATGGTTTTAGTTGTTAGGTTCAAGTGTTTGATCCATTTTGAGTTATTTTGTGTATGATGTAAGGTAAGAGTCTAACTTTATCTTTTTGCATGTGGATATCCAGTTTTCTAACGTGATTTGTTCAAAAGAGTCCTTTCCCTATTGTGTGGTCTTGGCACTATTGTCAAAAATCATTTGAGAATGCATGTGAGGGTTTACTTTTTGTAACTTTGCTGAATTTGTTTATTAGTTCTAACAAGTTTTCTTGTGGAATCTAGGATTTTCTACCTGTAATATTATGTTATCTGTGAACAGAGATAATTTTACTTTTTCCTCTCCTATTTGGATGCCTTTTATCTCCTTTTTTTGTCTAATTGCTCTGACTAGGATTTCCAGTGCTCTGTGTTAAATAAAAGTGGCAAGATGTAGGATCCTTGCTTTGTGCCTGATCTTAAAGGAAAAACTTTCAGTTTTTCACCTTTGAATATGATAGTCACCATGTATTTTTTTATATATTGTTTTTTGCATGTTGAGAAAGTTTTCTTATATTTCTAGTTTATTGAGTGTCTTTATCATGAAAGAGAGTTGAATTCTGTCAAAAACTTTTTCTGCATCAATTTATTTGACCATGTAGGTTTTTCGCTTTCATTCTGTTAATGTGGTGTATTTCATTCTTTGATTTTCATATGTTGAATAATCCTTGCATTCCAGGAATAAATTCTACTTGGTCATTGTGAATAATTCTCTTGACATGATCTTGAAGTTGGTTTGATATTATTTGGGGGGGGGGATTCTAGCATCAATAGTTATAAGAAACACTGATCTGTAGTTGCTTTTTATTGATACATATTTTTTCTCGTGGTGTCTATTGGGCTTTGGTATCAGAATAATGCGAGCCTCATAGAATGAGTTAGGAAATTATCTCGGTATATTCAGATTGCTATAACAAAATACCATAAGCTGAGTGGCTTATAAACAACAGAAATTTATTTCTTACAGCTTTGGATACTGGGAAATCTAAGATCAATATGACAAAAAATTAAGTGTCTGGAAAGGGGCTGATTCCTGGTTCATAACCAGCATTTTCTCACTGTGTCCTCACATAGTGGAAAGGGCAAGGGCTCTCTGGGGCCTTATGAAGGCACTAATCCCATTCATGAGGCTTCTACCACCATGACCTAGTCACCTCCCAACAGTCCCACCTAATACCATCATGTTGGAGATTAGGATTTCAACATACAAAATTTTGAGGAACACAAACATTCAATCTTTAGTGGAAATACTCCCTGCTCTTCAATTTTTTTGGAAAAATTTGAGAAGGATTGTCCTAATTTTTTAAATTATAGAATTAAATAGCAACACCATGTGGTGCTGGGCTTTTCTTTACTGGGACATTTGGATTATTGATTCAATCAACCTATTATAGATTTATTCAGATTTTCTATTTCTTCATGATTCAGTCTTGGCACTGTGTGTGTGTGTGTGTGTGTGTGTGTGTGTGTGTGTGTGTGTGTTTAAATGAGAGAATTAGGGCCTGGAGCTTCTTAGTCCCCCACCTTGCTGTCATCATTCCTTGTTGCATTACTTTTACATTTGTGTTAACAACAGAACTACTACTTCTCCATATTCTCTAATTAATTTTCTTCACATAAATTTCTCCATTCAAAATCCTTTTCCTCAGCATCATCTGATTACATTCTACCACAGTGTCTAAGTAGCCATGATTACTCAGTTATAGAAATGTTCCCCAAGACCCAATACTCTTCTTAGCTATATCACAAGAAGAATGTTGTCCATCCATGAAAACATTCATTAGCAAGTAAGGATTCACTTGGGAGTTATATAGTCTAATTCTAGTCTGCTTCTTTAAGTAAGCTAGTTTTGAAATTATCTTTTTGTTTTTCAAAGATATTCTGTGATTATAAACATATCTAAACTTTTATTTTTAGGACAAATTTATAGATGTTTTAAATCTATATGCAAGGTGCTTTCCTGTGCAATCAGATGAGTATTGGAGGCATATTATATATTTCTTCCTATGAGTTATTTATTTCATGACCTGTCCAAAGCCATATACACCGTTATGTGTACAACTTGAAAAATAATGCCTAAATGCTGACATTGAGGGTATTCTTGGTTTGTATACTTCCTAACCATTTTCTTCCACTGCCACAGTTAGGACCAAAGACCAAATAACATAGTCAAACACAAACACACACACACACACACACACACACACACACACACACATTCACACACACTCCAAAAATATTCTCAGTGAATGCCTTATGTTCACCACTATGTTTTACTTTTGTCAAAATCTAAAGTTTACATATTTTTCCTACAATCAAGGACTCCTAAAGGTGCAAAACAAATGTCTATATGAATGCCTTGAGAGCTATTCTTATAGGATATAAATCACTGGCAGTAGTAGAAAATAATTTGTTCAATAAGAACTCACTTTTCTTGTTTTTGAGCTAAGTGTTTTCTGTCACTTTTGCACCATTGTGTATGTCTGATTGCATCAGTAAAATTAATGATTAATATATAAATCACTTATTTTGACATGAATAAAGTCTGTATTTTACACTGAAGGCAGTATATTTTAGTGAAGGGAGTAATGACTGCTTTTGAGAAACATGGATTCATGTTCCAAGCCTGGTGATAATCAACACTAGTATTTTTGGGATTCAATTGGCTCATATGTAAAATTAGAATGTTGGAGTGAATTATTTTTAAAGGTCCTTATATATTTAACACTCTTTGATTCTCAAATGCAGATAGTAATTAAATTTTGAATCTGGGTGCCATAATATAAATGAGAACAAGAATATTTTCATGGGTATCTACCTCAGGGACATATCTACCTGAAGCCTTTTGGATTAACTCACCAGGAATCTCCCACAGAAATAGTGAAATGGGCACTGGGACAAATTGTTAAAACCTAAGACAATAGAATCAGACTCTTAAACATGTGCTATACCAGCCTCTCAGAGTGGTATAGGGTGTCTGTGAAGTTTGAGAGTAAAGTAGAACTCATTACTGCACATTTTCCTGGTGGGAATGTTTATTGCTGTCAGGAAGGATCTTTGGGGAATAACACTATCTGATATACCTCAAATATCCTTTGATTCAGTCCTAGGAGAATATGGTACAAGTTCTTTAATAAAAGTAGGCATTTGAATCTGACAGAGAAAGCCCACCCTTGCTGAAATGTAAGAAAATATAGAGGGAATAAAAAAGAGTGATGAACTTCTTCATTGTCAATGGAAAAAGAAACTGGGTTTCCAAATGTGGAAGAAACTATATAATATTTACATGCAAGATCCATCAAAAAAACTTTCACAAACCACTCATTCAAATATGAGATAACATAAGACTGCTTTAATATTGCTTATTGCCTAAAAAAAATGATTATTGGTTACTTTAGGACTTGAGGTCTTTTAACACTGTCATGAAGAAAATTTGTGTACACGAAAGGAGATTCTGTATTTTCAGAAAATGTATCATGGAAAATAAAATAAACTATATCTGAAGGGACTTCTAAAAGCAAACAAAATTCAATAAATATTCAGTTTACTTGAGATGTTAAAAGTTAGCATTGTTGAATAATTGTCTCAAATATTTATTTTGGTTAATATGCTTTTGTTTGTTTACAATTTCCCCATAACTGAAGACTGTTATACTTTATAAATGTCAAATATGCATTGCTATTTATATTATATTTCCATATGCTGCTATGTCATTTATTTTCCATTATTTTTAGATATCCACATTTTCACACATATGGTACTATTAATTTATGTCTTTTTTTTCCGCTCATGAATGCCAATACTAATAGTAAAAAGAGAATTGAAGTATAATGAAAATGCTGGAGACCATCACAGTGAATAAAATAATTCAAACGATACTGTTTGAATTTTGCAAAAGTTTCATAAAAGTTCATTTATGTGAGTTAAAATCTAGTAATTTTTGGCTAAGATGCTCAGTCCTAACATTTGTATAATAGTTGGATGCAGGCAAAATATAAAATACCAAGTATGAAAGAATGTGGCAGTATCATTCTGGCTGTATCCTTTTACTAGTCAG
This sequence comes from Rhinolophus sinicus, assembly GCF_057876585.1. Lineage (NCBI taxonomy): Eukaryota > Metazoa > Chordata > Mammalia > Chiroptera > Rhinolophidae > Rhinolophus > Rhinolophus sinicus. Next base: position 37,906,448 of record NC_142515.1, read on the forward strand.
GAATAAATCAAACTCCTGTGGGAGGTAACTGATGAAAACACCTCAAGGAGAGGATTCTGGGAGGATGGCAGAGTAGGAAGCACCAGGAATTTGTCAACCTACCTAGACAACAATTGCACCTGTAGAATCTGTCTAATGTAACTATTTTGGAAATTTGGAGGCTTATAACTTCCTGGAAGGTTTCAATGGTAAATTATGATTAGTTTTAGTCAATTTCAGCTCTAAGCTCAGCAATGGCGACCTATCACCCAGGTTCAGTCCCAAGGCAAGCAGCCATGCACGTATTCTTGGAGCAGCTTGTCCTAGCTTACAGAAGCCAGGGGAGGCAATTGGCTCCTACTTCCACATATTAGTAATCTGTGTTCAGATTACTGATTTTTGCTTCTGATTATGGATGTGGACACAGACAGAGGTGGACAGCCATTGTTGCACCACCACCCCATTATCGCAAGCCCCTCCATCTACTGCTGACACAACTTCCAAGAGATTTAAAGGTATGACACCTTTTCTTAAAACCCCCTTTATTTTTCTTATCTCTCTTTTGGGAGCCAGACATTAAAGACTAACATATTCAAAAGAAACTGCATATGTGAGGAAAATTACCAAGTCTCTGCATGCCCAAGGAAAGGTACAGGCTCATAAATTACCCCAGAAGACAAGTTTACACCTCAGGCTGACCTTTGGCATAAAGGCGGCCTAAAACAATAAAAACAATGAAACAAACCAAAATGCAACAAACCCTGGGAGAAAAGGAGAATCTGATTACCAGAATTACATTATTAGGTTCAAAAGTTCAGTTTTCAACCAAAAACGTCAGAGGCATGCAAAAAAATTGGAAAGTATGGCCCATTCAAAGGGGGAAAAAATGAGGATGATCTGATGGTGGGCCTGCTGAGCAAAGACTTTAAAACAATTGTATTTAAGATGCTTAAAGAACTAAAGAAAGACATGGAGAAAGCCAAGAAAATGATGTATTAACAAAATGGAAATTTCAGTAAACATATAGAAAACCTAAAAACAAACTTTAAAAAATCCTTGAAATGATACGTGCAATAATTGAAATGAAAAATTTGTTAGAAGAATTTAAAGAGAATTTAACTTTGAGCAGGCAGAAGAAAAAATTGATGAAATGGAAGATAAGACCATTGACATTGAGTCAGAGGAACGGAAGAATAATGATTGAAGAAAAGTGAACAAAGCCTAAGGAACTTCTAAGTAGTCCAACATACTCATAGTGGGAGTCTCAGGAGAAGACATCAAGAAAGTTGGAGAGAGATTATTTGAAGAAATAATGTCTGAAAACTTTGCAAGTTTGGTAAAAGAGAAATATAAATATCTAAGAAGCTCAGTGAGTCCAAGTGGGATAAACTCAAGGATACCCGTTTTGAGACATTATAATCAAATTATTGAAAGACAAAGACAGAAAATCTTGAACAAAGCAAGGGAGAAGCAACTCATTATATATGAAGGATCCTCAATATCATTAACAGATTTCTCGTCAGAAATTGTGGAGACCAGAAAGCAGCAGGCTGATATATTTAAAGTGCTAAAAGAAAAAAAAAAAAAAGTCAACCAATATCCTATATCCAGCAAAACTGTCCTTCAAAAGTAAGACAGAAATTGAGATATTCCCAGACAAACAAAAACCAAGGCAGTCATCACCACTAGACCTTCCCTGAAAGGAATGCTGAAAAAAAAGTCTTGCAGGTTGAAATGAAAGGACACTAGACAATAACTCAAAGCTGTATGAAGAAATAAATGTCTCATAAATGGTAAATGCATGGGTAAATGTAAAGCTAGGATTATTGTAACAATGGTTTGTAACTTCATTTTTTGTTTTCTGCGTGATTTAAGAGACTAATGCATTAAATAGGACATTTGTGAATCTAAAAGCTAGCATTATTGTAACTGTTTTGTAATTCCACTTTTATACACAATCTAAAATTATTTAAAAAGAAAACAATTAGTTCATGTTTTGGAGCAAACAGTATAAAGATGTAATTTTGTGACATTAAGAACTGAAAGGGGTGAGGACAGAGCTGTAAAGGAGCATACTTTTGGTATTTTTTTTGAAGTTAACCTGGTATAAGTTCAAATTAGCATTATATCTTGGATGTTTAATACAATCTCCATGGTAACTACAAAGAAAACACCTATATTGGATAAACAAGAAAATGATAAATTTAAACATTTTACTACCAAAAAATCAACTGAACACAAAAGACAATAACGCAGGAAATGAAGGGATGAACCTATAAGACAAATAGAAAACAAATAGCAAAAGAACAGAAGTAAATCTCTTATCAGTAATTACTTCAAATGTAAATGGATTAAATTTTCCAGTGAAAACACAGAAAATGGCAGAATGGATTTAATAACATGATTCAGTTTACTATATGCTGGGTACAAGAAACTCTACATCCAAATAAATATTAGGTACATAGTGAAAAAATGAAAGAAGATATCCCAAGCAAATAATAGCCATAGAGAGCAGGGCAGGCTATACTAATATCAGACAAAAAGTACTTTAAGTAAACAGAAGGTTATAAGAAACAAAGAAGGATGTTTTATATCAATAAAGGATTCAATATAGCAAGAAGATATACTGATTATAAGTATTTACAGGGTTATAATGATTATAAATATTTACACACTTAATAACAGGCCACCAAAATATATGAAGCTAAAACTAGTAGAATTGAAGGGGAAACAAACCATTTTAAAATCATTGTTGATTTCAATAACTTTCGATAATGGATAGAACAATCAGATAGAAAATAAATAAGGATATAGAGAACTTAAACCAAATAGTAAGGCAACTACATCTATCAGACATACATTGAAGAACAGAATGTATGTTCTTTTCAAGTGAACCAAGATGTTTTCCAAGATTGACAACAAATGAAGTCTCAGTAGATTTAAAAAGATAGGTGTCATACAAAATATCTTCTGTGAATGTAATGGAATGAAATTAGACATCAATAACAGATAACAGATAGAAAAGTGGAAAATGTATGAAATTGTGAAAATTTCACAACCCACTATTAAATTGTTCAAAGAAGCAACCAATTGTTCAAAGAAGAAATCACAAGGCAATTTAAAGAAAATACTTAGAGACAAATGAAAATTAAAACAACATATCAAACCTATGGGGCACAGCAAAAGCAGTGCTACTCGGGACATTTAGAGCTCTAAATACTTACATTAAAAAATCAATTTCACTAGGAAAATAAGCACAAAATAAACCTAAAGCTAGGAGAAGCAAGATAATAATAAAGACTAAAGCAGAGACAAATGAAATAGAGACTAGAAAAATAATAAAACTCAATGAAACCTAAGTTGGTTTTTCAAAAGATCAACAAATTTAACAAAACTTTTTTTAGATTCACTAAGTGAGAAGACTCAAAATCAGAATTGAAAGTGGGGACATTACTTCCAATGCTACAGAAATAAGGAATTGTGAGTTCTATGTACAACTGAATGGCAAAACATTGGATAACCTAGATGAAATGAACAAATTCCTATAAATGCAAAATGGTCTAAAAATGAATCACAAAGAAATAGAAAACATGAGTAGACCCATAACTAAAAAGGATTTCAGTCAAAAATCTTCCAGCAAATAAGTCCTAGATGTGATGGCTTTATTGCAGAATGCTACCAAACATTTAAAGAATTAACACCAATTATTTTCAAACTTTTCTAAAAATTGAAAAGGAAGAAACAGTTCCTAATTCATTGGAGACTAGCACTGCCCTGACACCAAAGCCATACGAAGATGATACAAGAAAATAAAACGGCAAACCAATGTTCTTTCTGAACATTGATGAAAAAAATACTCAACAAACAGTAACATACAAAATTCAGCTCACAATGAAAGAATTACACTAAAAGACCAAGTGAGATTTATTCCTGGAAGGCCAGGGTGGTTCAACATATGAAAATCAATCAATGTAATAAACTACATTAAAAGAAGAAAAGAAAAAAAAATGATTTAAATTGATGATGAAAAGCATTTGACAGAATTCAACATCCCTTCATGATAAAAACACTCAACAAACTAAGAACAGAAGCAAACTTTCTCAGCATAAGTGTCACAAATGGAAAACCCACAGCAAATGTCATATTCAATGGTGAAAGACTAAAAGCTTTTCTCCTCATATCAGTAACAAGGATCACTACTTCTATTCAATATATATATTACTAGAAATCCTTACCAAAGAAATTAGGCAAGGAAAAGAAATAAAAGACGTTTAAATTGGAAAGGAAGACATAAATTTATTTCTGTTCACAGATAATGTCTTACATCTTATATGTAGAAACCCTACAGATGCCACACACACACACACACCACACACACACACACACACACACACACACACACACACAAAACAAAACAAAATTGTTGGAACTAATAAAACGAGCAAAGAAACCAGGATACAAGTCAATACACAAAAATGTGTTTTTATACACTAATAACTAACAGTCTGAAAAGGAAATTAAGAAAACAATTCCATTTAAAATAGCATCAACAAGCATAAAACACTTAGGAAATAATCAAGCCAAGGATGTGAAAGATTTGTACAATAAAAACTACAAAACATTGCTGAAAGAAACTGAAAACATACATGCATGGAAAGACATCCTATATCCATGGATTAGAAGACTTAATATTGTTCAGCTGTCAATGTTACCTGAAGTGATCTATAGATTCAATTCAATCCATATCAAAATTCCAGTGACATTTTTTTTTTCCAGAAATAGAAATATCCATCCTGTAATTCACATGGAATCTCAATGAAGAGCCAAAATAAACTTGAAAAAGAACAAAGCTGGAGAACTCATACTTCCTAATTTCAAAACTTATTACAAAGCCATGGTAATCAATAGAGTGTGGTACTGTCATGAAGACAGACATTTGGATCAATTGAATAGAATATAGAGTCCATAAATAAACCCTCACATAGTATATGGTCAAAAGATTTTTGAAAAGTTACCAAGATCTCCTATAATTGTTAACAATAATATCAGAAATTAGCAGATCAGTCTAAAGTTCACTTGTACAGGTTTAAATGGCCTTAGTCTATATCCTGGATGTCTGAAATAAGACCTACTGGCCCCCTTGGGACTTATGCATAGGTTACTGAATCTGGGTTCCTAGCAGGCATGGTTGAAGCCAGTAGTTCAGATTTGTCTCATCTTCCTGCTTGAAGTTCTATTGATAGTAACCTTAAATTCTGCATGAGATTAATTTAATAGATTTAGTTCCAGCCTCTGTTGCTTAGATTATTCAAATAACAGATGGAATGGCATACTTGTGTCCATATTGGAGATCAGCTAAGAACGTATAGGACAGTTATTGGGAGAGGCAAACTGCCATAGGCCCTGAGCATCCCTGAACATTTTTGCTGGGCATGCCACAAACACAAGGCCCAGACCACTCTGCCTGGTTATGTCTCAGGGTTGTATGTGCAGCAGACAATCAGAAAGAACTAAGTAATGTCTTTCTCTAGTAAGAGCAGCAGGCTTGCTTACTGCCTTCTATATAAGAGCGGGCTTCTTCATGGTCAGTGTTCCTCAGATGTGACACAAACACACTATATATGTGTAGTAGCCACAAGGCTCCTCTACCGTGACCTTGTGGTACTTGGAGAGCAAAAGGAACCAATACAAACATGGTTTTGCTACTTTCTGTACTGTGAGTAATAAAGTGCATTGTCTCTGGAAAAAAAAAAAAAAATTCAGTCCAATAGATGGAAGAAAAGAAAACCTAAACAAAAAAATAATATTAAGGAATGTACACAATGATAAAACAGAATTTAGTCCAGGTAATTGCTAAATATAGACTAAATTTAATTGATAAAATGCCGAGGTTCTGAGAAGGAATATTGAAATGATCCGTCTCATATACAAAAGATACACTCATAGCATGTGAAAAGAGAAATAATGAAAGTCATGGAATGATCAAACATTTTAGCAAACAAATAATTAGGCTACTGTTATTAAATACTTAATATGCACCAAAAATTTTGCTATGATATTTAATAGTTGTAAACTATCACAAAATCTTAAAACAATTGATCTTGCTTGTTAGAATGCTGCTAGGTGATGTCTTCATTGACTTTATGTAAGGTTTATAAAAAACTCGAAAACCAGATATCTTTTGTTATTATTATTTTTAAAAAGACATTTATTCAGTGTCATCATCAGACTATTATATTTAGCAATCAACAGCATGGTGCAAAAAAATATTCTACATTACAACCCTTGTTGGAATGCTTTATACTTTCCACAGAACAGTTTGGAGGTGACAGAAGCTACAATTTTGGCAATACAACAGTCAATCTTCAGATTTGGACCCATGACAGGAAGAAACTTTGGAGGAAGAAGCTCTGGCCCCTATGGTGATTGAGGCCAACACTTTGCCAAACCATGAAACCAAAGCAACTATGGCAGTTTCAGCAGCAGCAGTAACTATGGTAGTAGCGGAAGATTTAGTCTCAGCGGGTGAATGGTAATATAAGGAAATGGATCTGGATAGAAAAGATTCAGTCTCAAGCAATATACAGATTTAATGCAATCCCTATCAAAATCCCAATCACATTTTTTTAAAGAATTAGAACAAAAAAATCATCAGATTTGTATGGAACTACAAAAGACCCTGAACAGCAAAAGCAATCTAAGAAAAAAGAATAATGCTGGAGGTATCATACTCCTTGACTTCAGCTTTTACTACAGAGCAACCATAATCAAAACAGCATGGTATTGGCAGATAAATAGACACACAGACCAATGGAATAGAATTGAAAAACCCAGAAATAAACCCACATAAATATGAACAGATAATTTTCAACAAAGGAGCCAAAAACACAATGGAGGTAAGACAGCATCTTCAATAAATGGTGCTGGGAGAATTGGAAAGCCATGTGCAAAAGAATGAAACTGGACTGCTATCTGTCACAAGTACCAAAATTAACTCAAAATGGATCAAAGACCTAAACATAAGACCTCAAACAATAAACTGCATAGAAGAAAACATAGGTACTAAACTTAGGGTCCTTGGGTTCAAAGAGGATTATATGAATTTGACCTCAAAGGCAAAGGAAGTAAAAGCTGAAATAAATGAATGGGACTATATCAAACTAAAAAGCTTCTACACAGCAAAAGAAACCATCAACAAAACCAAAAGGCAACCAACCGAATGGGAAAAGATATTTGCAAACAACACCTCCAGTAAGGGGCTAATATCCAAAATATATAAGAAACTCATATAACTCAACAACAACAAAAACAAACAATCCAATTTAAAAATGGGAAGAAGGCCTGAGAGGACATACAGATGGCCAATAGACCTATGAAAAGATGTTCAACATCAGTAATCATCAGAGAAATGTAAATAAAAAACACAATGAGATATCACCTCACCCCAGTCAGAATGGCTATCATCAACAAGACAAATAGTAACAATTGTTGGAGAGGCAGTGGAAAAAAAAGAAACCCTCATACACTGTTGGTGGGTGCAGCCGCTATGGAAGGCAGTGTGGAGGTTCCTCAAATAATTAAGAATAGAATTACCATGTGACCCAGGAATCCCTCTTCTAGGCATCTACCCCAAAAATCTGAAACCATTTATCTGTGAAGATATATGTACTCCTATGTTCATTGCAGCATTATTCAGGCCTAGACATGGAAACAACCAAAGTGTCCTTCGACAGATGATTGTATAAAGAAGATGTGGTATATATACACAATGGAATACTATTCTGCCATAAGAAAAGATGAAATAGTGCCATTTGCAACAACATGGATGGATCTTGAGATTATTATGCTAAGCAAAATAATTCAGACAGAAAAAATAAAGAACCATATGACTTCACTGTTATGTGGGATATAAAACTGAAAGCAACAAAGCAACAAGACAAACAAATGAAGAAACAAAACTCATAGACACAGGTAATAGTTTAGTGGTTACCAGAGGGCAAGGGGAGAGGGGACATAGAAGAAGGTAAAGTGGGTCAAATATATGGTGATGCAAGGAGACTGACTCTGTGTGGTGAACACACAATGTGATATATTGATGATGTATTACAGAATTGTACACTTGAAACCTATGTAATTTTATTAACTATTGTCACCTCAATAAATTTTAATATATATATACATATATACACATATATGTATGTGTGTGTCTATATATAAATGTATATATAAATATATATTTATCTATATAAATATAAATATAAATATAAATATAAATATAAATATAAATATAAATATAAATATATATATATATATATATATACACAGATTCATAAGGGGGAGAAAAAGGAAAGATTCATTCTCTACAACTCAGAGTTTTGTTCCTTTATCCTCTGAAGTCACAGATTTACCAAGGGAGGAAAAAGACCTAAAAAAATGTCAAATGTAAGTGGATATGAAAGTATGTGTGTATTTACAATGAACTTTCTGAGAGAGAATTAAAAGTATCCCAAATATGCTTTGTCAAACAATCTTTCTCTACATAGTTTCTAAATTTGGGAGCAAAACATCTCCAAGGATTTTCTCTTTATAAATCAACATCATTATCATCAATCATCATCATTATCATCACCATCATCTCAGAAGAATGCTTAAGTGATGATAAGAAATGATGAAGAGAGACATCTGCATATGTGCAATTGAGTCTGTACTTTAACAACCAGCCTTTGACCGTTTTCTACCTGGATTTCTCATATCTTTATTTCACATTTTTTAAATTGATTGTATTTTTGTTGACTCCAGCTCTGCTGGAGAAATATACATTTATAGTTTGGGCCACCGATTCATTTCACTAAGTTCCTTTTGTTTGATTTGCTTAAATATATTTAAATACCAACAATACAGTTATTCATTCTTATAGCATATTAATACTTAATAACCGTAATGCTCTGATCTCGTCACTTGGAATACAGTTGTGAAACCAAAGTTCCTGATTTCAGTGACTTACAATTTAATAAAGGAGACTGAACAATCAGAAAACATGGATTATTATGTCACATAATACTATGAAGGAAAAAGAAGCTACAGTTAAAAGGATATAATGAAAAACTTTTATATTAGATAGGTAGTCAACACTGATGACATTTAAGCAGCGAGAAGAACAAAATGCGACAGAAATTCAAGTCAATGGCTGAGGGAATCAGTATCTTGGAAGGAGGAAATAGTAAAGCAAAGGCCCTGAGACAAGAGAGTGTTTCACATCTGTGTGGAATATTTAGAAGACTGTGATCACTGAGTAGAGAGAGAAAGGAGGAGAGAAGTTTAGAAGAGAAGCTGAGGGCCAGATCAGAGGGAGCTTTGTAGTCCATTTTTAGGAGTCACTTTTATTTTGAGTGACTTAGGGAGTTGGTAAGAATTTTTAGCAAGGTAGTGGTATAGTCCAAGTCATATTTTAAAATACCATATGGCTATTTCATGGAGAACAAAATATAGGAAGGCAAGAGGATGATGCTTGGATTGGGTAGTACCATTGAAGGTGGTGATAAATTACTATATTATGGATATCTTTGGAGATTATAGTTGACAGGATGTGCTTGTCCTCAATTCCTGACATGTATATAGCCATATTAATGTATTAGAGTAAACTGAGGACCTGCTTGGACTTTCTTTATTTGATAGACTTTATCTAGCCAGGGTCTTGATATTTTTTCAACACTTCTCATGACACCAGGTGGCATATCCAAAATAATAAATATGATGAGATAAAAGCTGACAGTAAGAAACAGAATAGAGTCTCAAAGTTGAAAATCTTGTTGATTAGAGAGAGGAGGATGAAATTATTCTAGCCTAGGGCATCCTGAGACTGTGGCTGTGAAATCTATCTCCCATCATTTGCTAATGATTTCCTTTTCTTGGTTGCTGTCAGTAGAATCTGATGGGTCTCTTTGCTTGATCTTGGTATTCAAGCTTGATAAGGAAGGCTAGTGAGAAATGCAATCAGACAGATATAACTATGTTGGGGAGAGAGCCTGCTGATATACCATATGGAGGTCAGCTCTCCATATTTGCACTCAACAACATTGAGGCAGCTGCTCTCAGTGACATATCACATGCCTCAAGGGATATCTGTCCTTGATAGTTAATGGTTCCAATTTTTAGGATCAGAGAACCTTGGAATTTAAGTGCTAAGTTATTTTTGTCTGATAGAGAAGAAAACTAAGGGTAAATGCCAGGGATAATCCTCTATCATCAGACAGTTGAATAGAAGAAGAGATGGAACCAGTTCATACCCTCAGTATGTTAGGTAGTCTTCCTTTAAAAGTCCATCCGAGTTCATAAGAATTTAACCAAACAGGAATTAAAAATGGAGAATCACTGGGACTGAATTTCATCTTTAACAACAGGACATATAATTTTTCCTGTGGTTTTATTATTCTTCATTTTGACAAGAAAAGTTCCATCTGTCTATTATGAACACATGTCTGAAAGTGTAGTCCCAGATTTTCCCCTTTGTCTTATTTTATTTTATGTCTTACTGAGATTTTGAGAGGAATTATAAGAATAGTTTAAAATAAGTCATGGAAGAGTCTACACCAAGATTGCAACATAGGAGGCTCCTGAATTTCTGTCCTCCCATGGGCACTCTGAATATACAGCTGTGCGTGGAACAATTCCCTCTGAGAGAAATCCAGAAAATGAGTGACATAGGAGCACATAAATATATAAAGTAAATATGAACATATAGGAAGGGAGAAGTAAACAGCAATGTAATAGTAGTAGGAGATTTCCATACCCACATTAAAAAATGGACCAATTATCAAGACAAAATTAATAAGGAAAAATTAGACAAAAAATTACATGTTAATCCAAGTGGAACTAGCAGATATATAGGACAATCCACCAACAGCAGAATACAGACTCTTCTCAACCACTATAGACCATTCTTCAGGAGAGATCATATGTCGTGCCAAAAAGCACATCTTACTAACTAATTAAATTGGAATTATACTAAGTATCTTTTCTGACCATAATCGTTTGAAACTAGAAATCAAATAACAATAAAAACTGGAAAAATTACAAATATATGAAGATTAACCAAAATGCTAGTGAACAACCAGTGGGTAAAAGGAAAAATAAAAATGGAAATCACAAAATATCTTGAGGTAAGGAAATGTGGAAAAACAAAATACCAAAACATATGGGATGCAGCAGAAGTAGTTCTAAGAGAGAAGTTTATAGCAATAAATGCCTACATTAAGAAGAAAGGAAAAGATCTCAAATAACCAACCTAACTTTACACCTCAAGGAGTTAGGGGGAAAAATGACAAACTAAGTCCGTTAGTAGAATGAAGGAAATAACAAAGATCAGAGTGGAAATAAATGACAAAGACTAGAAAGATAATAGAAAAAAAAGTCAATGAAACTAAAAGCTAGCTTTTGAAAAAATAAATAAAATTAACAAATCTTTATCTTGATTAACAAAAGAAGGGAGAATACTTAAATAAATAAAATAAAAAATGGAAGAAGTCATTACAACTCCTACCACATACATACTAAAGATCATATGAAACTACTGTCAATTTTATTCCAACAAATTAGATAACCAAAAAGAAAGGGATAAATACCTAGAAACATACAACCCACCAAAACAAAATCATGAAGAAATATAAAACTCAAACAAATCAATTAATAAGGAGATTACACAATAATTTTAAAACAACAACAACAACAAAAAAACAACCCAGGAACAGATGACTTCACAGGTGACTCAACCAAATATTTAAAAAATTACCACCAGTCCTCAAACTCTTCCAACAAATTGAAGAGAAGGTATCAATCCTCTTCTATAAGGCCAGCATTTCCCTAATATCAAAGTATACAAGAATACTACTAGAAGAGAAAACTATGAATATAGATGCAAAAATCCTCAATAAAATATTACCAAAGTGAATTCAACAGTATATTAAAATGATCATATTCTATGATCAAGTGGGATTTATCCCTGGGCTACAAGGATGGTTTATGCAAATTAATCAATGTGATACACTGCATTAACAAAATGAAGGATAAAACTCATATGATCATCAAAATAGATGGAGAAAAAGCATTTAACAAAATTTAACATCTTTTAATGATAAAAACTCTCAAAAATTGAGTATGGAAGGAATGTACCTCAACATAATATAGGTCATAGATGTCAAATTCACACCTGAAAGCTTAGAATGGTGAAAAGTTTAATGTATTTCCTCTAAGATCAGGAACAAAACAAGAATGGCCCTCTCACCACTTTTATTCTCTATAATAATGTGAATTCTACCCAGAGTAATTAAGCCAGAAAAAGAAACAAAAGACATCCAAATCAAAAAGAAGAAGTAAAATTGTTCTTGCAGATGACATGATATTATAAATAGAAAACCCTAAGGACTCCAACAAAAATCTGTTAGAACTAAGAAACAAATTCAGTAAACTTGCAAGATACAAAACAAAAAACAAACAAACAAACAAATCAATGTACAAAAATCAGTTGTGTTTCTAACTATTAACAATGAAATAAAAAGAATTTGTAATAGCATCAAAAACAGTCAAATAGTAAGGGATAAATTTAAGGTATAGAAATTTGTGTACACTAAAAACTATAAAACATCGATGAAAGAAATTGATGAAGACACTGATAAAATGGAAAGGTAATATGTGTTCATGAATTGGAAGAATTAATATTGTAAAATGTCAATACTACCCAACCAATCTACAGATTCAATGTAATCCCTATCAAAATTCTACTAGCATTTTTCACAGATATGGAAAAAATGATCATAAAATTCTTGTGAAACTACAAAAGACTGCAAATACCAAAGTGATCTTGAGAAAGAAGAACAAAGCTGGAGGCATCACACTTCCTGATTTCAAATTATATTACAAAGTATAATAATCAAAATATGGTACTGGCATAAAAATAGACATAAAGATCAATGGAATGGAATAGAGAGCCCAGAAATAAAACCATGCTTATATGGTCAATTAATTTTTGACAAAGGAATCAAGGGTGTACAATGGGGGAAAGGAGAGTCTCTTTAATAAATAATGTTGGGGAAATTGGATATGTAAACGCAAAAGAATGAAACACTACCCCTATTTTATACCATACACAAAAATCAACTCAACGTGAATTAAAGACTTGATCATAATAACTGAAACCACAAAACTCCTAGAAAAAACAAAATTAAAAATCTCCTTGATATTGGTCTTGGCAATGATTTGTTTTTGGATTTGGCACTAAAAAAGCAAAGGCAACAAAAGCAAAAATAAATAAGTGGGACTACATAAAAGCAAAAAAGCCACAACAAAATTATAAGGCAACCTATGAACGGGGGGAAATATTTGCAAACCACATATCTGATAATGGGTCAATATTCAAGTATAAAATGAGCACATACAACTCAATACTAATACTACTACTACTAATAATAATAATCTCAATTAAAAAATGGGTAAAGGAATTGAATGGACATTTTTGAAAGAAGACCTAGAAATGGTCAACAGATACATGAAAATGTGCTCAGCACTACTAATCATCAGAGAAATACAATTCAAAACCAAAATGAAATATCACCTCATACCTGTTAGGATGTCTGTTATCATAAAGGCAAGAGATAAGTGCTGTTGAGGATATAAAGAAAAGGGTATCCTTGTAAACTGGTACTATGGAAAACAGTATAGAGTTTCTTCAAGAAACTGAAAATAGAACTCCCTATGATAAAGCAATATCACTTCTAGGTATATATCTAAAGGAAACAAAATCATTATCTCAAGAATTTATGTGTGATCCCATATTCATTGCAGCATTAGTCTCAATAGCCCAGGTGTGAAAATGACCTAATTGTCTGTCAAAGAATGAATGGATAAGGAAAATGTGGTAGTGTAGGGATCTGACCCACAGGCAGATGAGCTGGCAGCCAGTCAAGGTCTCCTGGCTTAGGACGCTGTGTACATGATACCAGGGCCTGACAGATAATTTCTCCCATGAAATGCTCTTTGTGTTGCTGTACCTATATAACCTTGCTTTTTCTCCGCCTGTGTGTGGATCACTATTATTCCTCTGGTGGGCCACCACCCGAGACTCTCCCCAGTCAGTCTCAATAAACCAACTCACATAACTCGCATTCAGCCAGCCATCTGGTGTGTTCTTTGGGCTTGCGGCTTTTCAGGCACAAATCTTGGAACAACTTAGATTGGTCCAAACAGGTCATATACACAATGGGATATTATTCAGCCTTAAAAAAAGGCGGGGGGGGGGGGGGGATATCCTGCCATTTGCGACTATGTGAATTAACCTGGAGGGTGTTATGCTAAGTGAATAAGCCTGACAGAGAAAGACAAATACTGCATGGTGTCCCTTAGGAGTATGTGGAATCTTAAAAAAAATCAAACTCATAGAAGCAGATTAGAATGGTATTTGCCTGGGGTATATGGCTGGGGGTTGAGGAGAAGGTTGGTATTAATAAAAGAGTATAAACTCTCAAGGATAAGATAATAAGGTCTTAGGACCTAATGATGTCTCTAGTTTATAATATTGTATTGTATAATTGAAATTTGTAATAGAGTAGAACTTAATTTCACACACCCCCAAAAGGTAAATATGTGAGGTGATGGATGTGTTAGTTAATTCGATGCTGATATATGTACAAGGTGTACATATATCTAATCATCACATTTCAAAAGTAGACCTAGAAATGGTCAGCAAGTACATGAACATGTGCTCAGCATCAGTACTTATCAGAGAAATATAAATCAAAACCATGATATATTGTATATATGATATATTGTATATGTATATGAAATCATCACACATATATGATGATTTCATCACACATATGACAATTATATTTGTCAATTATGTCAATAAAACTGAAAAAAAAGAAAGAGGAGCAAAACAAATGTCAAAATGTTCCTGCCTTGCAGTCATCTAGAAAACTGTACATAATGTTCCCAGAAAACTCATATTAAACATTTACAAATCATTCCACTTTTTTTGTGGATGATTGTAATGTGAAGTGAAGGTGGATACATTGGGGATCATTGGGTGGGACATTTCTGCCAGCTCGATTTTTTGCCTGTGAACTGTGAAAAATGACATCCGTATAATTTGTTCAAGCTCTCCACAAGAACACTTTACCCTAGTCCAGGATTCCTATCTCCCAATACACATTTCCTAGAAGATATTTTTCCAAGTATGCTGTGTAGAAAAAAAGAAAACAACTTAGAGATTTTTTGTTTTTGTTTTTGTTTATCTTTTAATGATTCACATTCACTCTGGTTTGTCAGAGCCATCATGCACCTTCATGATGTAACATGTCATATGCGACTCAAATGGGGCTTTCAATGACAAGGTCTTGTATTTGTTTCTTTAACTCACATTTGCAACCACTAATAATGGAATTTTGTCTTGCTTTTGTGTGTTTGCACATGGTTTATATTTGAAAATTGTAACGTTAGGTAAATTAATTGCAAAATTTAGTACAACATCCTCTTGAGCCCCTCAATAGCTCCTCAGACACGAGGCTGGGACAAAGGAACTAATGCATCAGAACAAAACCAATACACCTCTCTGGTCTTGAGTTCTGCATCTGATGTACTTAAATGAGTTTAGATTATTTTCAGCTTTTTTCTGCTATAACCAGATCATTAAAGACCTTAGCAGCAAGAAATATTAATTCTAGTGAAATACCAAATGCCATTATTAGTAAATGGTACTGGGATCCATTTTTCCAGTCAGGCTCTTGAAGCTTCCTCATTACTGATACCAAATAGTTCAGCAGAGAGACACAATAGGTAGCTGTTTCTTTTAAATTGCCATCATCTGGAGCTCAATCATTCTGCAAAAATGTGAAATCTATGTTCTATATTAATGATAAGGAGACACATATAGAGTTTTCAAAGAGAACTTTTAGATTAAAGGATACCACATTTTAATGTGGATAATGAACCAGCATATAAAATAGGGTAGTTTCTTCAGGATAAATTATAACCAGTTACTAGTTAACGGGGGACAATGTAATAATTGCATACATTATATTTTCTCACTGTCTTGAGACTATCTCGACAATTGCAAAGTCTAGACCTAGCAGTGAGTTGTTTCAAGCACTGCTTGTAGAAAGAGAATTTTCCAAAAACTGCTCTTGTTATAAGTAAAGATTTGATGACATCTTTCATTGCCTTAGTTCTTAGTAATATATTTATTAAAAGGAGGCACTAGGAAAAAAGATTTTTCATATACTATGAACTATTCACATTTATTCTGATTATTCTCTAGTTCTTTGGGGCTGTTTGTTTGTGGTCCTCTTGGGCCAGAGGCCAGTATACCTTTGATAGAGTTTGCTACGTATAAGATAAAGGTAAATGATGCCTCAGAAAATAAACAAAAACAAAACTTACATAATTAAACTTACTTCACATCTGACTTTCCATAGAATCTAATTCTTTTCAAAGTATTCAGAGAGGCAGTAAATTATGGGGGAAAGGTGAGATTATTCAGTAAGACATAACTGAGCACAAAGAAGAATTCTCCAGATGGGTGTTACTTCTCTGATTCTCTGTTTCCCACATTAAATAAATATCGTATCAATATTATGATATGTCTGCAATGAATTGAATTAATAGAAGTGTCATATCTGGCACTTATCAGGGACTCCACAAATGTAGCTGGTTGGTACTATTTCTATTATCAAAATTGTTCTACATTCTACAATATTTCTATTACCAAAATACTTCTGGCATCAAAAGTGTTATAAATGTGGAACTCTGAGACCTGAGTTTTGTGAGAACTTGTGTGACCCTCTCTCTAGACCTCAACTTTTTCATTTTTAAAATGAATAGATATAGGTTAAAATGGCTCTGCAGCTATAATAATTACCCTGAAATTATAATTCTGTGATTAAATATGTGGACTACTCAAAAATATATCAGAAATCCTAGGTCACTGTGATATATATTAAAGTACGAAACGGACATTTAAACCCTTAGAAACAACAGAAATAGGAGGAACAGAGACAACAGAACAACAGACAGATGAAGAAACATGCAGAGATCAATGTATAACCTGTAAAATATGGCACAAGATCAATATTGCATTAAAATTAAAATGGGACTAAAGACTTAGATAATTTACTACCATATAACTTGTAAAATGAAAATGTATCCATGAAGAGTTTAACATTAGTTATATGTATTTTGGTAGTAATTAGATTAGTTATTTTCCTCTACAGACCTGAAAAATAGAACAAATAATTAGAGGGTGGTGAAAGAAAAGAAGTAGTGAAAGGTAATCTTGGAGCTTATAACACAATGCTTGGGAAGAATTAGCCTTTCTTCCACGTGTTAGACAAAAAGAGGTAATGTGAAAAGCTTTAAATTGGGGGAAAGAGAGTGGAAGCACCTGAAAACCAGAAAGGACTTACAAAAAGAATGTCCTGTTCCAAATCCCCAGCCTCATTCAATGCTCATTCCTTAGAGGATGCCCAATAAATACATGGGATTTTTTTTTTTAAATGTGGGAACAGAGCAGCAATAAACTTTTTCTTATCATTATAATAAAAATTTAAATTAAGAATTGTAAATGTACAGGTAAATAAATAAATAATTAAAGTTAGCATCATGTAACTTTAATTTTCCACGGGTAGTTTTCAGAACTTCAGGTTTTATCTATAGCCTTTAGAAAGTACTGTTATAAAGTGTGGATGTCTATTACCATATTATCATATTACCTCCTTTGCACTATCATGATTTTTATTATGATAAACACTCTAGAACTGAGTGCCATTCTATGCCATTCATCTTGGTAAGGCATTATATTTTTAGACCTGGCTAGATATTTTTACCTTTGCAGTGGAGTTTTTCTATAAATATTAGAAAATGGTTTAGTAAAAGAAATGTTTTTTCTAAAATTAATGTAGAAAATAATTTTTTTCTCCTTAAATTGTGGGCTCATTCTCCTGCTAAAACAATATCATTGTAAATACTCTTTCCAGAATGAAATAGGCCCAAACTATAAATAGACAAAAGTAAATAGTTTCTTCTACAATATATCAAAAACATATTTCTAATGAAGACTAAATATTCATATGGTGTAATTTTATATTTAATGGCCCATTCAGGATATGCTTTCTTTCAATTTGTGTCTATTTTCATGAATATGTGATACTTCGTCTGACTGAATATCTACTCACTTCGTAAATCAAGTCTCATTCAACAACCATAGAACCAATCTTTCTACAATGTTTTGTCTTTATTCACTGCCCAACATATCATTGTTACTGAAAGAACAGTCTCATTCTGAGGCAAAAGAACAGTTCATTATGGACATTCTACCTGTGGCTCTTCTGTCCTCTCTCTATCTCTTCTGGATCTTAAGCCCAAGAACACTTTATACCTCCCTATACCTAAGCTTGTCCTAAGCATGGCTGCCCATATGGACTATAGTCTTTGCTAATAATCAATATTTTTTTAAGTGTTACAGGGGCACTGCAAAATTAAGGTACCTTTTGGGAAACAATTTATATTATAACCCAGTTTTGGAGATGTACAGTATAATTTAGTGTACTAAAGACTGATAAATCTTACAGCAAAGAAACCTAATTAACTTTAAAAAAATCAGCTTCACAACCCTTTTTATTATAATGTCTATTCATTTCCTGCATAATTAGCATTTTGTAGAACACATTTTCTAAAATGTTGCTTTTTCCTTGACCTTATTTTTTCTTTATCAAAAATATTCTGTATTTTTCCCAGTCTTCAGACAACTGGTAGAAAATTTAGTATGACAATTTACAATAAATTGTGGAAGAGATCTCATGACTTAATATGGTTGTTTTCCGAAGGATTTGCAAGTTATCAGGGCCTTCTAAAGAGATAATGCTTTATACTGAGATAGACAACAGTACAGCCACAGGTCAATCTGGCGCATTGCCTGCATCTGTAAATAAAATTTGTTGGAACACAGCCACATATTCTCTATGGCTTCTTCAGTGCTACAATGACAGAACTGAGTAGTTGTAACTGAGACCTTATACCCACAACACTGAAAATACTTACTAGTTGTCCCAACATAGAAAAAAATTTGCTAGCCCCCACCTACAGGATAGAATAGTAATTGTAATAGGTGAGGCTCTGGAGCAAGACCACAGAGGAAATACTTTTTTCCTTATTAAAAATTAGTTTTGAGTAGCACAACTTAGAATACACCAAGTAACAAGAGAAAATATTATTGCTTTGGGCCAAGAGTCACTCCCCTATTTACAAGGCAAACACAAGATATAATGCAGTTTTCAGTAAAAGGTGAAAAATTCAAAATCAAAGAAAAGCTACATTTCCAAGCTTGAAAATGTACATGTTTGTGTTGATTTTATGTTTGGGATCACAAGATCAACACATTCATGCATCTTTATTTCAAATTATTTGCTCAATATATAACACAAAACAAGACTTCTCACAACTTGGAAGAAATTGATGCATCTGCCAGCAAAAGAAAGTATTGGGATTAAAGGCTTGGAGCACCTCCTTTTATTTATAAGGGGGCATTGCAACATTGTAGCAACTCACAGCAGTCCTTGCACCCTGTGTGGTGTCCATAAGAAGAACTGGGGCAATGGGCAGTGATGAATTAGTGCAGACCCATCACTGCTAATGAGGTTGGAGAAGTAACTTAATTCTCATAGATGAAGGACTGCACATTTATAAAGAGACAACTGAATTATTAAGGCTCAATTCCACACATTTCAAAACAGTCCTTTAAAAGTAATTGCTGTCATTAGTGTAGTAGTCTTTCAGAGAAGTGACAAGGCTGTTGATTTATATTCTCACTTTTAAAGTTCCATCACCCATTTCCCTAAGGTAAAAAGATTGCAGTGGCATGAATCACCAGAGAGAAACTACATTTACATTATATATTACTTTAACTCTTTTTCACTCTCTTAATTTTTTTCAGAAATAAAGTGCAAAATTGAGTTCCCATTAATGAAGTTAGTAATTAATTATTCTCTGTCTCATCCAGTGTTTTGTGTTAGCAAATGTGAAACTTAGGTATATAAGAAGCCCCAATAGATAGAGTAACTTAATATATATTTGCTAAGTATATACATTAGTATTTATGACAAAAATTGACGTGTGCATTTCCTTAAAATTTTGAGGTTATAAGTGCCTGTATTTATACAAGAAAATACTTTCAAAACTAAATTTTAGCTGAGCATTCAGTTTTTCAGATTTATCATTTAAGCAAGTTATTACAAGGTTTTCCATAGCACCAAAAGAAAGGCTCATTAATTGTATTGTTTTATGTGTATTATATGTGCGCTATTATAAGAGTCAGCAAAGTTATTATAAACTCATTTCTCAGAAATATTAACCTTTTAGTTGAATTTATTTTTAATAACACTCTAGTTAGATCACCAGATAAAATGCAAGAGACTCAATTAAATTTGAACTGAAAATAAACAACATATAAATATTTAGTATATTTAGTCCCCAAATAATGCATGTGACATACTTATTCTAAAAAAAAAAAAAAAAAAAAGGTAAAAACATTGTTCATCTAAAATTCAGCTTTATGCTAACTTAAAACAATATAAATTTATTATCTTAAGGTCCTATAGGTTAGAAGTTCAACACGGGTTAAAAACTCATGCCACCAAGGTTATGTTCCTTTATGAAGGCTCTACAGGAGAATCCGTTTGTTGCTTTCCCCAACTTCTAGAAGCCACCCACATTCCTTGGTTTATGGCCTCCTTCCCCCAACTTCAATCTAACCAAATTGCATCCATTCAACCTTTTTTCTGTATTCACATCTTTCTCCTACCACAACCATGAAAGAATTTCAGTTTTTAAAGACCCATGAGATTAGCTTGAGCCCACACATGCAATCAAACAAAAATTCCCTATCCTTATGCTCTTAACTTAATCACATCTTCATCTTCAATGTCCCTTTTGCCATATAAGGTACCATATTCACGGGTTCCTAGATTCAGACTTAGACATCTTTGGTGGGTCATTATTCTCAACTGTTTACAAAAGATCTGGACTAACCCTGAGACTATAACCACTGCTCTAGACCAGTAGTTTTTCTCAACCATGGCTGCACATAAGAATCACCTGGAGAGAACAAACACTATCCCAGACCAACTTAATCACACAGGGGAGGGGCTAGCATGAGCATTTTGTAAAAAAATCTCAAACTGACCCTCATAAACAGTCTGGGACAAGAACTACTAGTGTAGGGCAAGAATTGGCGATCTCTGGTCTGCTGACCAAATTTGGCCAGCTGGCAGGTTTTCTGTGTTTGTTTTGTTTAGATTTTTGTTATGATTTTTTATTGACATACAATTCCTCTACCTTAAAATTCACTTTCAAAGTGTTTCAGTGTTTTTTATAATATTCACAAAGTGGCACAATCATCTCTACTATCTAATTCCAGTACATTTTTATCACCCCCAAAAGAAACTCTGTGGCAGTTAGCACTCACTATTCTTTCCTCCTTTCCTATCAGCTCCCGGCAACCACTACTTTATGTCTTTATAGATTTGCCTATTCTGGATGTTTCATATAAATGAGATCATGTAATGTGTTGCCTTATGTGTCTGGCTTCTTTCATTCAGCATAATGTTTTCAAGTTTCATTTATCCTATACCATGAGTCAGTGCTTCACTCATTTCTGGGGCTGAATGAAATCCAAATTTAACTGGGCTTCTTCTTATATTTTTATTTGCTAAACCTGCTAACAATACACACTAGTGTAATTGGAGTATAAAAATAGACCCAAGGTTTGTTAAACAAATAGTTTTCTAAGCACCTCCTCATTTTATCTGTGTTCTTTTTAACACTCAATAAGGTCCATAGGTGACTATCAGAGACTGGGAGGGCTCTTTATTTCACTCTTCATAACACTAAATCAGAGATATCTGGTCTGTCCCCAAACCTCGATCCCCTCTTCATTCTTTCTTACAGATACCGTGCTATTTCCTAATCTATAGATCTTATTCAGATTTTACTAATTGTCACAATAATGTCCTTTATGGCAAAATGAGATCTTGGACATTCATTTATTCAGGTGCCATATCTCTTTAATCTCTTTTAACATAAAATGATTACTCGGTTCTTTTTGTTACAATATATTGGTACTTTCAAAGAATCCAAGGCACCTGTTTTGTAGAAAGTAGCAGATCTGATCTGTTCCAAATCTGGGACAATTTAAACGTCAAAAGAAATAATAATAGTAAAGGATTAAAAGGCATGGAATAAAATAAGAATCCAAGAGTCTACACTGAGGTAGATTAAAAATAAATGAGGAGCCTGGTTTTAAACTCGAATCCTCTGCTATGAAGAAGGTAGTGAAAATCTCAAAACAGGTGTGGAAATGTGTATTTTCTCTGTTCCACCTGGTGTGGATGTCTCTTCTTTTCTTGTCTAAGGTTTTCTGATTGTTTGTCTCACTCCCTTCCTGGCCCACTGCAATCAGTGGAAAGAAACTTCTTTATGAAAGGGCATTACTTATGAATTAGAGTCTCTATCTTCTGCTCAAAACTCATATGTTAATATATATCCTGAACCACTACGTTTCTTTCAGGGTCCCAGTCTCCCAGTAGTGTCTCGGAAATGTCTGTCTCCAAGTGTACATGTGAGAATATCCTTGTGCTCTGTTGATAAGCCTTCTGCTAACAGACATCTCTGCTATGGATAGTGCTACCTCTGAGGTCTGCCTGATTTTTCTGCTGCATGCTATAAAAAGGAGAAAAAAAAAATTAAAGAATGGGGAATGGTGACTTATAGATTGTGTCAAGAGTAAAGAGATCCCTGCCTGGGCAGACGGGAATAGTATTAGATTTTCTCTATAAAGGACAAATATTCCTCTGTCTATATATTTATCCATTATATAGACGCCCAATTGAGGTTCACAATTTTTTTATTAAGACTGACATGTGGTCTACTCTTTGGGCTCAAGATAAATTACCAATTGTATTAGATTCTTATTGCTGCTATACAAATTACCATGAATTTAATGGCTTAAAGCAGCATAAATTTATTTTCTTATCATTCTGAAGATCAGAAGTGTGAAACGAGCATTATGGGGCTAAAATCGACACATTGGCAGGGCTGCTTTCTTTCTGAAGCTTCTAGGGGGAGAAACCATTCCTTTTTTTTCCAGCTTCTAGAAGTTGCTTGGCTTCTGGCCCTCTTCCAGCAATCATATCACTCCAACTGGCTTTTATTTACTTCTGTTGTCACATGTCCACTAACTCCTCTGTCTCCCTCTTTTCCCTTATAAGGACTTTTGTGATTATGTTGGGCCCACCAGGTAATCCAGAATAGTCTCCCCATCTCAGGTTTTAAATCAGATCTGCAAAACCCCTTTTGCCTGTAAAGTAACATATTCATAGGTTCTGGGGATTAGAGCATTTGTGAGCTATTATTCTGCCTACCACACCAATCAAATCCAAATCAAAAGCTTTCCTCAAAGCAGACCAAAAGGAAACATAAAAATATCATCGGAATAAACTCTATGCTTGTCACTATAGGATAAATTCTCTCAAATTATGATTCTCTTTTTTGTTTAGTGCTTTCACTTTTGCAAACACCGAATTTTGTGAAAAAGAAGAACAATACCACCACCGCCGACAAGAAATAAAGTATACAAACTATAAATAAGCAACGTAATAAACCCTTTATCTCTATGTTAGGGTGATTTTACAGCTTACCTGGACATGATGTTCTTTCATTGTTAAATTGCACATGTCACTATATCAGCATGTCCATGAAGGATCTGAAATGGATGTCCTAGTACTTATAACCTATTTGATCCAATTAAAATACATCTGTCAAACCTCTGAAATTCAGCTAGATCAATTTCTGACTTACATCCTCATTCTGACCTTTAGCAGAATGTTCCATACTCACACCTTTCTCAGTTGGTAAGAAGCAAGCTCATATATTTCACCATTGGAGAAGCTGAAACAAATTTAAGGGTGAAAATAGCTTCTTTTGATTACTGGCAGAGTCAGAAATATACCAGTGTGACATTTTATTGAGTTTATCGATGTGAATGTTGCCTACAACATGCAGATGGTAGGTTCAAAACATTCTCATCTAAAGTGACAGGAATAGAGTTAAGAAATGCAAAAGTAAACTCTCAAAATATATCACTGTATGGAAGCAGGCAGCTCAGCAGGCCTCTCTCGCTGTGCTTCCTGTCAAAGATCAGATGCTCTGGAGTCCAACAGCTCTGCATTTTTGGCTCTTATATATCAAGTAAATAAGTTCAGTATTGTATCATTTTTCTCTCCCTTAACTAAAGTGATTCTTTTCTAAAATAAATAAGGCAGGTTGGGAATGGGGTGCAGGATCTAAGCTGTCACTGACACCCTGACCACAAGGTCACCTGCATCTCAGCTTTCTGCTCACACTGTCCAACATAAAAATAAATATGTACTACCTCTTGGTGTCAAAAGATAACTCAGAGTAGTAGATAGCCCAGTGTAAGAGAGATTGGCTATTTTCTCTTCACTATTAAGATGAAGATGCAGTTTCCATTGCCTCACATGCTGTGGAAGTTTCTGAGTTTTTCAGGTAACTTTTTTCATTTCAACTATTCTGTGTTTTCTTTTTTTTTTTTTCCTTGACTGTCTCCTTTTATAGACTGAAAAGCTGAAGCCTTACTGCTTTCTTATTAGTTAATTTATGTCTTTGTTCCTGGTAGTCAAATTTTCTAGACACTCCATGGTATTTCTCTACATAATTTACATTACAGACAAAACCAGACTGAAATCTGTGTTTGCTTTTCTTATGTTAAGCCTTTCAGTTGATGACAATTTTAACACCTTGATAATGTATAATTAAATTTATTTGCCAAATTTATTGCTCCAAATGAGTCTCTTTTTAAGATTTAACTCTTAATTTAAGAGCTACCATGCACAAGACATTACGCTTTCACCCTGACATGTTACCATTAGTGCAACTTAATTGAATACCTCCTCCTTGCTCTTAAATACGACAGAGTGGAGAATATAGAAGAAAACAGCCTTTGACTTCAAATATAAATGTAAACATATAACATGGGAAACTTGGAATCCTTTCAAATGTTTTGGACATCCGAGAGCTATGGAATTTGGGACATTCTAGGCATTTTTTTATTTTATCTCAAGAGTCAGGGAGGGTCCTCCTTTATACCTGGGTTTTTCTAGTAGTTACTAACATTTAGCATTTACTTTGAGCCAGTGTCTGTACTATTCATATATTAGCCATTAACTCATTTTTGAAATGATAATTTCTATTTGATCACTCTTCCTTACCCTTGGTCATCTGATTTCTTCCCTGTCTGCTCCTCCACAATAAGAAAGCAATAGAGTCAGTTGCTAGTCCCTAATCTGAATAAGCAATATGAGAATGAATAATTTTTGATGAAAAGGAAAAGTTAAATATGTCACAACTGACTGTATGCAGCATCATACTTTAAATGGAAAAGGAATGTAGGTATCAAGGAACGTAATGCAAAGACACTTTTCTGTCACAGTTTCAAAGATTCTACAAGTAAAATTTATGTTTACATCCAGCTTAGTGGGACATCAAAAAATCAGTCCTAATACCATGCCTTAATAAAGCCCATTTCCTTCATCTAAAGAAGTCTTTTCTCCAATCTAGAGAGCTTCCTCTTTAAATAGTCTGTGTATGTGTTTATCTGAAATAAAGTGTAATATAAGTTATGTTGCTCACTTCTGTGCCAAATACAGATGCAAGAATTTGCCAGATGCAACAGTTATTGGGGTTTCCTTTTACTGAATCCAAAACAAAATCTCATGGGTTTTCAAATAGTTTGCACCTGTGTTTTGTTTATGTTGATTCGGGAAACAAACAAACAAACAAAAACCTAATGAGAAGGAACTGACAAGTCTATAAAACTGACTGATTCAGACAAGAAACATTTTGCAGGAAAAATTACTTAGGAATAATCTTTAATTTACATATCTGTATCACTACAACCGAAAGACAGTGTTCAGTACATTTTTCTTGTTACTCAGTAATGTGACACTTGACTTGTCACTGTCCCCACAGATAAAGTATACTGAGAAAGATGGATGTACTGTTCTCCCTTTCTATAACACTTTATCCAAGAATGTCTGTAATATTTTGGTCTAACCTGAATCACGCTTTAATTATTAAACCAAAGACAATAGAAGCAACAGAGCCAGCAAAGATTTTTGTATATCAAGCACTTTGCACACATGCCTAGAGAATGTTTGTAAAATGTAAAGTGACAAATAATGAAAGAGGGCAGTGTTGGAGAATTTCAAAGCTAGAAATATATTCAAAAGACGATATCTGAGATATTAAAAACATGGTTTATAAGCTAATTATTATATTGCCTTATTAAAAACAACTATATGCTGGTAACAGTGCTTAATACACATTATCTCATTGATTCCTCTCAAGTACCCCATGAACGCATAATTTAATTGACATTTCAGAGATGTTAAAACAGAGCCATAACACAGTTGCAAATTTGCCCAAACACTACACAGGTTGCCAGCCCACATGTTGCAATCACTATGGTATGTGGAATTGGAATAGGAAAAAAAGCAAAAGCAAATAATAAGGTGGGCTAAAAATCACATAAAAACTTGTTGTTACCTAATCCAATTATAGTTTGGATAGATTGCCGAGGAAAATTGTCTGAGGTCCATTGTTAAAATTATATAGATTTGTCTAAAGCTTTTCTGGATTAGACTATAATCCTGGAATAATAAAATGTGAAAACAATAAATAAATATTTAATATAGAATTTTTCTTTTCATTGGCTGAAATGGAAATAAAATTGCTTCAATTCTAAGAAACTGTCAAAACATCCAAATGTAATAATAATATAGAGCAGCATCTTTAAAAATAAGTATCTGAGGGAATTGCATAACATAACAATATTTTCTTAGATGAATAATAGTTACTCAGTAAGTAATTATTGTCTGATTAGTGACAAGAAATACTATATTGTACTTTCAGTTTATTATATGTGGTATCATTTTTGGGAGAAATATCTCAATCCATATTACACTCACAGTCAGTGTAGCATAGTGGTTGAGATTACTGGCTCTGTAGGGTTTAGATATCTTCCATATAAGGTGATAACCTAAACTCTCAGGACCTCAGGTTCTATAATGTGAAGATAATAATAGCATTTATTACATGGCTAGTTGAAAGAATTAAGAGTTTCAACAGGTAAAGTTCTTAAACAGCATCTGACATATAATAAATATTGGATAAGTATTAGCTATTATATAATTTGTGCCTCAAGTAAAAGGTACACTCAGATAGAGTTCTATCCCATTATACAATGTTTAACAGGAAAGATTTGAAATAGTTGCTTATAGTATATCCAGAAAATTCTTTCTCAATAAAGAAGTAGAATAGCTTTATTTTTCTTTAGTTTTTAAACTGATGAAGATGAGGAAGAAGATGAAGAGGAAGAACAATTATACTTTACAAATTGGTCATAATGTATAATTCCAGAAATTTAGAGCATAATTTATATATTTTCTTCTTTTTTTTCAAATTTAATTGATATGTGTTTGTTTCTTTTAATTCTTTGTTTTTTTTTTTTTTAACCAACTTCAAACACTTTTAGGAGTAAGGAAGTTATGCTTTATGTAATTATTTATTAAACATGCTATATTTTGATCAAATTTATCAGGCAAATCCAAAATACATTTACCCTATAGTCTATTCCATAGAGTGTCAGAAAGCTTTGTAAGGCATAACTTCATCTGATTCATTGGGATCATGACAGCACATTTTAACAAGTAAACTCTGTTCGCTCATTTAATATCATAGCAAAATCTTGCTAGTGAGTCAAAGCAAAGATTTTGTCAGAGATATAAATATGTAGTGATTATAGTACACATATATGAATGCACATATGAATATACTTCACAGATAGGGTTATTGTGTACGTAAGTGACATTTTTAAAACTTTTCTATTTTCCCACAGATTTTAGTTAACCTCTCTTGAATCTTTTCACCTTGGAGATGTTCTTAAGAAAGCTCATCCATCATTTGGCAGGTGACAGTTTTAGGAGCACTATAGTCCTGTGTTTTCAAATGTATATATTTTTCCCAAAGTTGCTTTTAAAACAAATAGTAAACTTGTTTCCATCAGATTCAGGACTGAAGACCCACTGTCAATTCCGAAACAACAGTTTCAATAAACAGCTAATAATTAGTTATGACTCCCTCAGACCTTAAATTCGACATGAAGTATAGATGCAGTAGAGTCTAGAGGGAAAAAAAAAAAAAAAAACACACAAAAAACAAAAAAACAAACAGAAGTTAATACTTCACAAGGAATGTGGGTACCTGTAGTAATTGTCCCTAGACTCCATAGTGTACCATAGCATCATATTTGAAGCTATGAGTATCCAGATAATCACCGATTCACAAAAATAGGCAGAAAGAGTGGAAAAAGAGCAATGGAACTACAAAAGAAACGAACAAAAACAGAATACAAGTAAGTACAGTGACATTAGTGAATCTCTACAAAACAATAATTATTCTAAATGTGAATGGACTGAATTATCCCATCAAAAGGCACAAAGTGGCTGGATGTACTACCAAAAAAAACAAGACACAACTATATGTGACCTATAAAAGACTCACTTAAACTTTAAGGATACACATAGGCTCAAAGTGAGGAAATAGAATAAGGTATTCAACACAAGTGGTAGGCAAGTAAGAGTGGAGGCAGCTGTACTTATATCCTAGTATAATATATACAAAGTATTATATATCAAAGACAAAGTATGTTTGTTTTTAGCCAAAAAGGTAACAAGAGCAAAAGGAGATCATTATATTAAAGGGGTTAACTCATCAAGAAGATGTAACAAAAATAAAAATATATGGACCCAACATTGGAACATCTAAATATTTTAAGCAAATATTAACAGTTCTCAAGGATAAAATGGACAATAATGCAATAATAGTAGGAGACTTCAATACCCTATGTTCAGCAATGGTTAGATCATCCAGATAGAAAATAAACAAGGAAATATTAGACTTGATCCATACTTAAGAACAAACGAACCTAACAGACATATAAAAAACATTCCATCTGATAGCAGCAGAATATGCATTCTTCTAAAGCCCATGTGATACATTCTCCAGGATAGATCATGATAGGACACAAAACAAGTCTTAGTAAATTTCAGGATATTGAAATTATACCATCTTTTCTGACAATAATGATATGACACTAGAAATCAACAAGAAGAAAACTGAAAAATTTAGCAACATGTGGAAAATGAACTACACACTCCTAAACAAAGAAATCAAAATAGAAATTAAACAAAATCTTGAAACAAATGAAAATGGAAACACAACATCCAAAAACTTATGGGATGCTGAAAAAGCATTTCTTAAAGGAATTTTGTAGCAGTAAATGCCTGTATTGGGTAAAAGAAAGACCTCAAATAAACAACCTAACTTTATACCTCAAGGAACTAGAAAATAATGAGCAAACTAGGCCCAAAGTTAGCATAAAGAAGAAAATTTTCTATTACTATGTCTTCCTCTTTTAAGAAAGGAGACTTTCCTTTCAATGTTTATCCCATTATAAATTGGCATGAAAGTTTCTTTAAAAAGATACTGGTCTTAGAATTTGTATAATGCAAATGTATCATATTTAGTACTTTGTGTAGGTATAGTTTCCCTGATATTTGTCTTTCTGATTAAGTAGATAATGAGAGCTTTTTCTAAAAGAAAATTTCATAATATTCCTGACAAGAAACTGGTTAATAAATAAAGATCACAAGGAAACATGTCATATGGATTTAATACATATCAATGTTGTATATTAGCTTTATTTTTTTCCCTGAAGCATAAATATATTTAGAATATTTTCTTTTCTGCTAAGTCTCAACAGTATATCCTTTTCAAAGAATCCCATAGGAAGTCATTTCTTTTATAGTTTGTGCCTTGGGGCACTACTGTTGCCTTGCAAGTGCCAAACCGTTTGTTCCCCCACACTCTTTCCAGGATTTCACAAGGGAGTGCCTCAGCAAACTGAGGCCCAATGGAGAGATATCGGAAAAGCTCCTTTGAGGGGAAGTCTCAGCAAACTGAGACCCGATGGAATTATATCAGTCCCTCCCCTTCAATGGATTCCTTAGAGTTGTGCGTGTGTGTGAAGACATAGTACAAGCTGGAACACAATGGAAACTTTCGGAAAGACAACCAGCAGGCTACATAACACACAGATCTTGCGATTAACAATCTTTTACCTCCTTAGAAGTTAGCCAATAAAAGCTACGTGCTGGCCCGATTCGGGGCTCAATCCTTGAAGCTTGAGACCCTTGGCCCTGCTTGCACCCTATTCTTGACTACTGTCTTTTCTTAGCCCTGCGCTGCCCTTCTTGCTTCCCACAACTCGTGTTGTGCTGGACGCGACGCACTACAATTCTTTAATAAGTGTTAAATAGTGAAAGATAATTTTTTTTTCCATTACCACCAAACACTTTTTTTTTTTTACTTACTATGCCAACTTCATGTAAGAGCTCTTCCTAAAGCTAATAGAAAATAAAAATTTGTCAATAGTTCCTGTATTTTAAGAGTTTAGTCCTCATGGCTTCTTTCACTGTTTGTGCCCTTGACCCACCTTAGTAGGGTTTCTAAGAAACTTTTAAAGCTAATTATTAACTATTGTTTAAGAATTTCATAGCTCTCATATTATTTTATAAATACTCCTAAGGCTGGGAGGAATAGAGTACATAAAGACTATCAACAGAGCTGATCAGATCCACTTAAGTCACCTTTATTGCCAATAGCTGACTTCGTCAGTCATTACCGTTTGTCATAGAGAGGCAGATCCTTTTGAATTAACAGGGAAACATCCATTGAATGTCTTTTGTATTAAAAAGAACTATGAAAGTGTGATTACACAAGTAAACCTGTAACAAGAAAACTCTTGATTCATTTAATATATACTTTTAAGACAGTTTCATGACTTTTCTAAACTCTTCTTTTATAGAAGATTATATATTAACTGCCTTACAGGAATGTATTTTACCTTCCCTCTCTTTCCTCTAGTATGTACCTAATAAATGTTTATAAAATGAATAGATGTAAATAGTTTTCATAATTACTGAGAAGTTCTTCATCCATGTTCTCTCTGTCATTCTTCAAAGCGAAGATTTAGGATCACATCAAAGGGAAGGAACTGTATTTGTAAACACTTAGGGAGATTTTTAAATTGTCTTTTAAGTGAGTACAACTATCTCCCAAAAGCCATTTTTACATATTTACCTATAGATTTCTCTATTCCTTTGCCTCTTTTTTACTTGGGTTTCCTTTCCCTCATTGTAATAATTTATATAATATTTTTACTGCAGTGATGATTATGGGAGTGAGTGGAAAACTATTTTTCATGTCTGATCTTCATTTTGATAAAATCTGATATCCAAAGAATTATTTGTAAATATGCTCAGACTTTACAAGTATTTTACTCCTAACTCAGAACAATTTCTGAAAAGTAAAGTTCTTACACTCTCCAAATTATCTCAGACAGTGGGCATGTACAGTTATCATGGATGCATTAAAACTATGACAACATTTGAAAACGGTATCCACTGTTAAAAATATTGGCTTTGTTTTATCTCTCTGATAAACTAAATATCGTCAAGCCACAATGAGGTTTGGAGGAAAACAAATCCCAAATGTGGGTTTTGCTGAAGATCCTTTCTTGAAAACCCTAAAATTTATGTCAGAAATTAAAACAATAAATCACAGTATGACAGGAAACAATGTGAAATGACACTTTTGGACTCTGGAAATGAATTGAGCACTTGGAACTTTTAGCTTTAAATCTAAATCATTGTTCTAAATCTTTGTCCTAAATATAGAAATTTACGAAAACAATCTTGGTGCTAAATATCAGAAAGACAAAAGTCTGAAATTATTTCTATTTTCATCCCATAGTTGGTTACTTAATTTTTTTCTCTCTCTCCAGTGCCAAATTTCTGGCTTAATTAAATGGACATGCAATTCTAATATTAATTGTATCAAATATAGAAATCATATTCTATCCCAGAGATAAATAAGTCACAAAACTCCTGTAAGCTAAATAACTCAAAGACAGCAATTCAGGAAACAATTCTTCTCATTTCTATATGATTTCATCTGATAACTTTTTAGTTCATATGTGAAAAATATCAAAAAAATCTATGACAGCTTCTCACATAAGAGCAAACATTGCCTTGACTCCTCCACAAGTTCAGAATTGATTCTTCCATCTCTTCGTCTCTATGTCTTTCCTTTCGTACTTCTTTCTCTTCCTTCCTTCTTTTCCTCCCTTTCCTGTTTTACTCATCTTTTATTCTCCCCTTCCTTTCCTCAGAGGCAGCATAAAGTTTTGGATGGATGTTTGGATTTTTCAAAGGACATATACACAATTTCAAGCTCTGGTTCAACTATTTCCTACCAGTGAAAATTTGAGTGTTTTATTTATCCTATTCAAGCCTCAATTATCTTACTTATAAAGTAGAGCTAATAAAGCTTACATAATAGAATGATTACTTTGATGAAATTAGAAAATAAATAGAACGTACTTGACATATATAAAGCATTCAATAAACATAAGACATTATTTTAAAGTACTATTTCTCGTTTGCTTTATAAGATGTTTCATTCCTTCATTTCTTTCTGACTTAAATATAGCATGCTAGGCACCTGCTAAATTCTGTGATGGCACAGTAAGAAACAATTTTTCCACTCAAGTAGCTCCCAATCTGTTAGAGAAAATAAGGCAAAAAAAAACAACAAATGAACCCCAAAACCAAGGATAGATGAGGCCAATTAAAAGTGGTGAGTTTTTGTAGAAGAGTTTTAGACAAATACCTATCACAAACAAAGGACTATATGGGCTATATGCAGTTTAGAATAAAGATATATACTCTTGCTGTAGAATGACTACTTCCACATCTGTTCTCTTCTCTAACACAAGTAATAGCTAACATTTTCTGGATATTCGCTCAGCATTATACGGATATGGAGCTGCTTCATGAAAATACTAAAGTTCTAAAGTACTTCCTTCGAATTGCTTGTTTCAAGATGTTCTTCACACAATTCCTCTACCTTGTGACAAAATATTTCAGTTTCTTGGACACTCTGGATAAATTGTGCCTTAAGGCTGTTGTTAACTCCAGTTGAGTCCAATTCAACACTGTTGATATCTTGCATTGCTAAATTCCTGGGAAGTATCATGGTCCCAGTGGTAACCCGAAGTCAGTGGATAAATGCTCCAGCCTCCAAATTCTGGGTGGGTATTGGGGACAGCTCTAAGATAGGTCCAATTCAGCTCCGCAGAGTCCTAAGCAGGACTGAGCTTAGAATGGTAACTACTCGTCACATATGTCATTGGACTTTGTCCCTTCTCTGCATTGCTTTCTCTTATTTGTTCTGTTTGTTTTTAGTACTTTGCCTTTATTTGGAAGATTATAATTTAGGAGAAAATTATCTAAGTCGTTTTGGTCAGCCTTTTGCATAAAGGATGTGATTCACATTCTGGTCAGTTATTTTCCTTGGCATTAACTACAAGGCTATTATTCTAATATAACACCACCTGATATCAAGAAGGGATCCAATAGAATATCAGAATGGTTTTCTTACCTGAAACTGACATGATCACTGGAACAAATTGCAAAAACAGCTTTGTTATCTCCAGCCTTAGTAACTTTAAAACTTGAACACACAATATTTGTTTCCATTATTTATAATGCCCTCTTTCTGGCCAGTCCTTACTCATCTTTAATTATATACGAGTCATCTTCTCTAGGAAGCCATCTTTGGCCTTTGCAATTGAAATAACTTGCTTTCCTCTCAGTTTCTATGCATAGTATTTTTACCTCTTTTCTCACTTATCTCATGGAATTATGGTTTGTTTGTTTATTTGTTTGTTTTTTGGGGGAAGGTTGATTGTTTTGTTTTGTTTTGTTTTTTACCTGCCTCATGGGAGCCTAGGGCAGAGGTTGAACTTGTTCAATATGGAATCCCCAATCACCGCAAAATTAAAATTAAATGACAAAGCTTTTAATATGTAACTGGATAAAAAGTGAATGGTCAGAAAATTTTGAAGAAAGCCTCACTAGTTCACTTTCATGAAGGCAATAGAAAATAAATATAACTCAGGTACTTTAATTAAAGAAAAAGCAGAAGAACCACAGTAAGGAAGAAACAGAACAAGGTCAATACTGGGGATGAGAGAATAAGAAATAAAGGACAATGGGAGAGAAGATCTTCTCCAAAGGTTAAGGTGATTTATGTCCTGGTTACCACAATAATCCCAGTTTACACCTGTTTTCTTTCTGTAATTATTTATAGTGCCCCATTAAACTTACAAAAATATCTCAGTGTGGATACTCAATTTTGTAATTAATTTGCCATAGAAAAAAACAGATGTTGCTTCGGAAGAAGGAATAATTATTGTTGGGAAAACATTACAAGATGAGAGGTGCTTATATGGGATATTTTTATATTGGGAATTTGGATCATCTGATAGCTGCCGCTGGCACATTTTAACTGCCATATTTTTTGAGTTTGTCCAACCAAAAGCCAACACACAAAAATATCTGAATCAATACTTTTGAGACAGTTTTGCTGCCATCGTGAAAGTTACAGGTAACCACTGAGTTCAAAAGACTTCTGTCTATCAGGGGAAAAACCAAAATGCCCTGAGCAGGTGAGGTAACATAGTTTGGGATTTAAGTAAACACGGAAACAAAATGCTACCTGGAATCTCTCCACGGAAGCCACAGAAATCAAGAAATCTGAGGTCATACATTTATAAATAAATGATAACTGCTTAAGAACATAACCTAAGAATAATCATTAGCTCATTTTAATGCAATCATCAGTCTTACTTAATACTTATTTGTTTAAGTGGAAATACATTTACAGTCTCATGACAAAGCTGTCATCTGGATTCATGACTAGGACCCAGCATTTTAGTTTAAAATTCCTTATAACTAATTAACAATATCAAAATTATTCTCAATGGTGAATGACACTATTAAATGAACCTAGTACGTTTTTGATGGATGATCATTCATAGGCCCGGGAATTAAATAAAGGAAATTGATTGATTGATTGGTGGGCTGACGTCTGATATCATGTGTATACTAGAATACATACGGGAAAGAATTGCAATTGCCAAAGGGTTTTTGGCAACTTACTCCAGACTCTCCTTATTTTCTGAAAAGCCAATTTACAAAATTCCCATTGGCAGTGATAATAATTAGCCACTCTGTGAAAGCATTAGCTCAGGGTGTCTTTGCATAGTCCCCTAATACATTTCAAAAATATTTGACCTTTCAGAGCAAAAGAATAAAGCAAGGCAAATCTCCAGCTAAGTTAATTTCTACAACTCAGTTCGGAAAAGAATACGGGTTTTCAAATACTCTCTGGGTGACGCTCCTTATTGAACAGCATCAGACCAAGTCCATCTAGAGAGATTCTATCACAGAATTCCCAGTGTTCTGTCAGCTTCATTATAGCAAAACCAAAAGGTAATGGCTAGGAGCATGACACTGGTTGATACTCAGAGGCTTAAACTCCAGAGGTGACTTCACAGATCTGTAAGGAAGCAACCCTCTTCTTTTTCAACTGGCCACCTGTGTGCACAACCAGACAGGGAGGCGCCCTTTTGGGTCAGCTACAAGACTTCTAATCTATTCCAAAGACAAAATGTTTCCCGCTCTTCTTCTACCTCCCTCCACCCCCTCCACCAACTCTGGTTCAAGCCGTTGTTTCTCAGTCTAGTTGTGTAGGACACAGCTCTCTGCCCCATGCTGGTATTATGAGCCTTGCGCTCCCCCTGGCCTAGGCAGTTGGTCAGCCCGCGGCAGCTCTCACCAAACTCCGGCTGCTCACTGGCAGCCCAACTCCAGGGAGAGCTGTTGTTCACCATCTTTGTGGTAGAGGGTGCAGCTCACCAGCCCATGTGGGAATCAAACCAGTGACCTCAGTATTAGAAGCATGGCACTCCAACCACCTGAGCCACCGGGCCAGTCCAAGATTTTTAAAAATCATCAGCTCAATAATCATTGAAAGCCAGGTGAGAATGAGAGCAAAACACACTGATCTCATAAATAGAAACAGATATGCTCAAAGGATTTAGTGTTCCCAAAATTGAATCTAGAGCAAATAACTCATTTTAATGTTAGTAATTTAAAAACTATCCAACTGTTATTACAATACCCCTGTAATTTAAGAGATAAACTTATCCTAGGATTCTGTATAACCCTGTTCTCTACGAAGCCTTTGGCAGTGCATGTGGAATGATTACAGAATAACATTTGAGGTGAAGATGGGTAGAACTCATTTTGGGAGTCACTTCATGGTTACTATAACCCTGGGCAGACTGTTTCAAAGAAAAATGTTTTCATACCTACAATGGTGAATATGAGATTGCCCAGCACACTCTCAGATATTCATGATTAACGAGCTGTGTTTATTTTATGAATCCTAAGTACAACTGTGACTTCATTTTTCCCTAGAGACTGTCACTAGAGTATCATTTAAATTTCCACTGAATTATACTAGGAAAAACAATGGCTAGTGTTATTTATAACCTTTTAGCACACTTTCTTACCTCAATTTCAATTTAATTGGGAGACTGAAGGTGCAATAAAGAGAACTTTAGAAAGAAATGTGTCTTACTAAAATGTATCTGAGAAAAACATCTGCTTATGATGTACTGGGGAGAAAAGGCAACATACGCATTCCGTGGAATAAATCATTATCTAGCTGTAAGCTAGACCATTGATTGTAAATGTCGGGTGAGTGTGTTGCAGACAGGAAATGCAGTAGATTATGAGAAGGAAAATAGGTCAGTCATGCCCTCTGATATGACAAGGTCAGGGAAACATCCAAGATTTGTGAGATTGATTTTGGACTTTGAAGAATATCTTGGCTTCCAAGAGTCAAAGAGGTGGGCACTCCAGATTGAAGATAAATCTTAAGTATCAATGTTTCAACAGGCAACTTAAATACTGTTAATTGCTGCAACAGACAAACTCAACACTATTTATTGCTTAACATAATAAATTTGTATTTGTCACTCAGGTAAAGTCTAAATGCACTTTAGATATCCCTCTTATGTCTTGTGGTTATGTCATCTGGAACACATTTCCCCCATCTTCACCACGCTGGGAAAGAGAGATGGAGGAAGTACACCAGTTTTAGTGAGCCTATGCCTCTGACTCGAACTTCACAAGTATTTGCACCCCCCCTTTTTTTTCCTCCCCCCTTTCGGTGGGACAGGATGGCTAGAGCAGGCTGGAGTTGGTTATTTCTCTTCCTCAGCCAAATTGGGCTCTAACAACACCCCACAGTTTAGGCTCTGGTTAACTAGTTTCCCCTGATTGTAGACTTTTTAAAGAGTGCTTTGACCTATTTAAAAATGGTTTATTTTCCCCTCCCCCTGTGGGAAGCCCAAGGGGATTTTTCTCTGCTATTTACTGTGGGAATCTGGTTGAGCTCCTGGAAGTAAATCTCACAATATTGTGCCTCCCTAACCCCATGACTGGGTCCCTTGGAGTTTTTAATTCTCAGAGTTGTTCACACTGGCTACATCAATTTAATCAATTACAGTTCAGGTCTTCCTACCAGCCCCCTACACTGGTTCCCATGGTGATTTCAGTCTGTGAGTCTCTGCTCTGGTAAGCCACCAGTCCCTGCATTCACCTATCTCTCCAATCTTGGGGGTGTCCCTCTCCAAAAAGAGCTGTTGGTTTTTTAGTCTATTCAGCTGTTCACTTATTGTTAGGATGGAGTCGTGACATGCAAGCTTCTTACACCTGGAACTGAAAGCTAAATACACACCAGTTTTTAACTCTCTTGTTCTAGAAGTTATACATGCCACTTGCCCAGGGCTGAGCACGTGCTTTCAGCCCAAATGAGACTGAGATTGGAAAATGAGACTGGGAAGTCAGGACACTATATAAACATTTCAGAAGCACTAATCTTCTCATTATATATAGTTACATGTAAGATGATTTCCATGTTCTTGTTGTTGTTCCGTAAGAGAGTAATAGATGATGGATTTAGAAAAATAGTTTCAGGTGAAGTTGTGCAGTGTTTTGAACATCAAAATAAGAATTAATTTTTATCTTTAAAGCCACTGAGAGCCATTAATGATTCAGAGCCCCAGATGCTATATTCCAGAAGGTATTCTAAATGAAGAAATGTGTGTGTGTGGGTGGACAGGGGTTGGGGGGGGGAGGATAACACATCAGATTGGTATGGATTGTTCGTTAGACAAGATGATTTTTCCAGGTTTCTGAATCTTTCACTCTTACGTAAAAAAAAAAAAAAAAAAAATCAAATGAATAAGTAGCTTAATGCTGCTGTACAATGTAAGGGTAGGTTAAAAAACAAGAGCTGATGTCCTCAAGCTGGTCCTGCTCTGTGGGGTAAATCTTGATTATATATCTGAGGTATATTAGTCAGCCCAGACTGTCATACAAAATACTTTAGACTGTGTGTTTAAATGACAGATTGTTTTTTGTCCTCAGTTCTAGAGGCTAAAGTCCAAAATCAGGGTGCCTACATGGTCAGGTTCTGGTAACCGTTCTCATCCTGACTTGCTGAGAACCACCTTGTCACTATGTCATCACATGGATGAAAAAGAGTCCAAACTCCCTAGTTTCTCTTATAAGACACTAATCTTGTCATGAGGACCACACCCTTATGACTTCATCTAAACCTAATCACTCCCTAAAGTCCCCATCTCCAAATGGTATCACAATGGGGGTTAAGGCTTCAACATACAAATTTTAAGTTGATAATATTATTTGTTGATAATATTATCAACAAATTTTAAGTTGATAATATCCTCTTCACAGCATAAGTTAACTAAAAGTGAAAATTGGCCTTGATGCTGGGAAAAGTATTATTGGTTCTCATCTTTGTTGCATGCAGGAGGACATCCCACTTTCCCTCCATTTGTCAAACTATTAATCACCCCTTGAAACTCATAGCTTCTAAATGAATCCTTTTATCAGGGTCCACAACTGATTTTTCTAATCTGTGAGACTTTTTCTTGTTGTCGTTAAAATACCACACATAATTGTCCTCTAATTGGCTCATTAACAGAGTTGTAAATAAATTTACATCTATAAGGATAATGACAAATGCATTTTATATAGTGTAATTATTTTTTGTTAATATTATATTGTATAGCACATATGCAGAACGTAAAGTGAATCAGCTGCAACATTGTGCATTCTTCTTCATATTTCCAGCACCTATACTGGGGATTATTTATAGTAGAATATTCAAATGATAGAGCAGTAATATTCTATTAATACTAGACATCTGTTAACAGAGAAATATGATGGGTTGAGAGATGTAATTTATTGTCTATTTTGTGGTAATTGAATTCTCTTCTAGAGAGGTGTCCCATTATTTTTGAAAATAGCATAAATTATAATTTATACTTGATAGTATTATAGAATCCCTGACCCTCTTGGAAACCTGGACCCCCTGGTTTTAGTGTTTTCCTCTTTACTCATTTGAAAATATATTCAGGAGAAAATGTATCAACTCTAAAGAAATATCAATTATTCTCAGGAGGAAGAAAAAGAAATAATAAAAAAAATTGGATAATTCTAACCTTAGAAAAAGTTTCTTGGTAAAGAAATTGGCCTTTGATACAAGAATACAAGATCTACTAATTTAAGATTATTGTTAGGTTGAGAAAATAGAAAGTAGGTAAAGGGATTAACTCAACTGAAGCTATTCCATGGACAGAATGAAATAGGAGTAAAGACACCAGTATTTCGTTGGTTGATTTGGGGTAAACTAACTTTCTAAAGCTTTACCTTTAATGAGCCTATCAAAGGTAACCAAATGTATGATATTTCTATAACTCTGTACTGGATCCAATGTATTTAGTGGGAAGTTTACTGCCAATCTTAGCAACAACAATTATATTTTGAAGGGAGTGACCATGTTATAGAAAGAAGACCATACTGTGGTGACCTTAAGTAAGTTTTGTGACCATAAGTAAGTTTTGACAAACAACTGTAGATACATCTCTCCTCTGGATAACTGTGTTCTTCCTTGAGATAAACAGAGCAATGCAGCTGCCTATTGGAAAATTGAGGAAACCTCATGGCTCATCTTGCTGCTAGTCACAGAGATAAACATTCAAAGTCAATCCTCATAGTTGTCAGGGGAAGGTAGGGCCCATTTTAAACTTGACTATATACACTAGCCTTTGTATCTTGCACTAGACACAAAAGGGAAATAATCTGGTTTGGCAAATCAAGAAATCCCCCAAATAAAACATATAGTATTCAGAATAATAGATATTCTTCACTATGGTCTAGATCATACCAGAAAATGAGCTCAGATCAAGGAAACAAGTGATTTAAGAATTTGTTCCCAGTACTGATTCAATATTTAATCCAAAATTTGTAGGCTAAAAAAAAAAAGTTAAATAATTTGAAATGGAACACCCAAAGAGTTTGAAGAAAAACTAAAGAAAGAATTGTTCTGGAAGCCAAATGTAAAAGTTACATAATGAAAAATTTCCTATAGTGAATTAAACAAATTCAAGGTGCCAAATATATGCACACTATAACACTATATAAATACATGGTGTTCAATAGATATAAAAGTTCATATCAGTGAATATTTCTGATTCTTTATACATACAGAAAAATATTCTAGGAAACTTGATAGAACTGAATAACTCTGGTTACCTCCATAGAGTAGCAGAAAAAAGGACAGCAGAATGGGAAGTAAAATTTTAATTTTTGTTTCACTCTCTTGTTTTGATTAACATTTTTACATCTATCACTTTTATAATAAACATTGTTAAAATAAATATCTTAATAGAAACAGTTATCATATGAAAGAAATGTGCAAAATATACATTAATCAGTATTCTACATTTATTCAGGTTTTTGTTTTTATGTTATAGTTTCCAATCTTAAAAAGTGTTTGAAATATCATGAAACCCAGTATTCACCTGTTATTAATAAAAATGTCTCTAAGCAACAGGGTCAAAACCAAAATAATTATGAGACTAATTTCTAATTTTCCTGATTCAAACAGCAACATGGCAATCTCATTAGATTTCCTTTAAAAGAATGAGCAGCATAATATAACAGGAAAAGAACACAGCTAAAAGGCCAAGATTTAGGACTGTGAAGTGAACTGTTCCATTTTTTTGTGGTATATACTTGTTTATTTGTACTTCAAATAATAAACACCATAACAATGAGTTATTTTTTAAAAAATATGGTAAAACAAAGATTGGCATTCTCAATATACTGAAATTACTTATAGTCTGGGTGTAACTTAAAATGTGTTCACTATATAGAAAAATACAGAGAAGTATAGTGCAAATCACGTACTATCCATTACTATATCAATTGTCAACACCTTGCCATATTTTCTTTAGATTAAAAGATAATAAGATATTACAGGTCCAGATGAAGTCTCATACGCTACCACTCCTGAGTTAGCCACTGATACAGATTTTTGAAACCTACATAATTTTACTAACCAATGTCACCCCAATAAATTTAACAAAAAATAAAAAATATATACAACATTGCCTGTTACTACATTCCTGTGTAACTATAGTACATGATCTCTACCATTTTTATGACTTCAGGTATGTCACATAATCCCTTTGTACTGAAATTTCTTAGTCTATGTAACCAAGATGTTAATGATGCCAATACATTCATCCTGGTTACATAAAGTTTTAGTGGTTATTAGATGCAATAATGAAAGTCAAATTGGTTTGGAGAAAGGAAAGCATATTAGATCCATAAAGTGCTGTCAGTATTAGGATTATTGTCATACAGAAATTAAAGCTGTGGTCATTTTCTTCCCAAAATGTTGATTACAAGAGTTATGATCCCATAATTACTTTTTAGAGCTTAATATTTATTAAGACTTTTTGTATCCCTAATATTTGGAAAGAAATTTATGTTACATATGATTCACTTTACTACACAGCGCGGAAGAGCCTAAGGCTATCCATTGTACAGCATCCTTTAAAAGTTCCCTTTCCTTTTACAATCTCAGATTTTAATCAATTCATTCAAAAATAAAACCTAACTTTCTAAACAATTCTCATTATTTTCATCAGAGTCAGCATGTATTTTGCTCTTTATTCATTTAATTCCATGTATGTTTAGTTCTTTGTCCTTGTAGCTGCTATTTTTCAGAATTTATGTTTTGAAATACATAACCGCTCTAATAGAAACCTCCTCATACCTACAAAAAAAGACATAGCAATTCTTTAAAAAATGGTAACTACGTCCTCCCCCAGAATTCTATGTGGCTAAAGTTTATGGCCTATAAGATATATTCTAACTATCACATGAATTGTGAACACTGAAAGATGACTCTTTTTCATCTATCCTGGCCAACTGGTACATTACTTTTTAGTAACAATTGGAATAAAAAATATTAGGGAGTTAGGATAAAAGCATTTTTTTTTTCCAGCAAACTATCATCTACTCCTACTTAAGTATAGAGTAGGGAAAAAATGGTGGGTTATATGCCGGCTATACTTCTTTAAGACAGTTGCTGTTGTCACAAAGGACCCCAGATAAACAGTACAGACAGGTTCAAGAATCATAATGAATTCCCCAATTCAGCTATAGAAGTGACCCTTCCTAGAAAGCTCACCATCCCCAGACTTCCCACGAAAAACTGCCTCAGTGGGGAAGGACCATAAGCTTGTTCTACAGTGGAGAAACAATGCTATGGATGTTATCTTTGGAAAACATAGATATTGGGGAAAAGATACCAGGAGAGGTGCTGAAAAGGCTTCTTTGAACCTATTTCTCTGATTCCAGCATTGACGCAGTTCCAGCATTCTTGGTTTCTCGGTGTGAGGAGGGAAGCTAACAGGAAAATGTTTCTTTCAACTCCACCAGTCCTCTCCCCTATCAACCTTTCCTTATTCAGTGTTCTTCTAGTTTACAGCTTGCTTTAAAAGCTCAAAAATAAATTTAAGTGCTTCATGAATTCTTCCTGTGGCGGTACTGACTGATTTATTTATTTTTTTCTAGTATATTATCCCCTACATTTTCTACTTTTGAGTTATAAGATCTTCTTTTGCTGATTTGAATTTTAACTTTAAAAGGAGATAGAAATTTCTAACTATTAAGAAGCTTCATATTTTTTCTCAAGAGGATCTTGCTCTTTAAATATAATGGGGCACTCTTTTATCCATTTTGTTAGCTTTAATCAGTATCTTTGGAGCTGACCTTATACTATCCTTATCAATCTAACGTCAAGAGATCCTAACAGTATCTAGTCATTCCAGACTGCCACAGACTAGTAAAGCCTCAGGTAGCTGGGAAGTTCATTTATCTTCCTACCACTATTTTTCCTTAACTGGTGCTCATCAATTTCTGACCTGAGGGGTGTAAAAATTAGCTGAGTGTAGAAGCAATGGACTCTGCAAAAAAACTTATAGTTGCATGTAAGTTATTAACTCTAGATTTAGTTCTTTCTTTTTTGTCACCCTTCAAGAATATCACTATACTTCAGGTACTATTATATAGACATCTAGATTGTAGGTCTAGCTATATATATAGATCTAGTATATGGATCTATCTATCTCTATATTCTATCATTTTCTTGCAGTCAACATTTTAATAGATGTTTTCTTAAACATTTTATGTGTTCAATATTTTTATAAACATGCCTAAATATAACTCCATAATGAAACTAATTAGCTAATCAAACATACATGTAAACATTAGCATTCTTTTGATAAGAAAAATCATTAGCAACAGATAAAGCAAACATAGAAAACAAAAAAAAATGAATCAATAAAATGTATGATATATATTAAAATGTTGTTCAGGACACATTTTTATTCAGGTGCCAAAGCACGATTATCAAGATTACTTTCTTTTGTACTAATAACTTCCAGATCAAATATAATGTTTGACAAGCAGATGCAAATCAAAATGTTCAGCATCCCACTGTGCCAGAACTTTGATTTTCTTTAGAATAAAATAAAGAATAGGACTGGAGGGAACTTTTGAGAGTATTCCGTTAGATCCATTTTCTTTATGTGGTTGGCATACAGAAATATATTATGATAAGCATTTCAGATATTTGCTCAGACCCTTGAAAATTCTCCAAAAGAGAGAAATACATTATTAATATATCAAAATTCATGTTCTCAATATTTCTGTTACTCTCAATATTCTCTATCTAAATGGTGGTTGAACATCAAAAACACTTTGTTTTCATTTTTGTCCTCCAACCAAAAATTGTTTCTGAATCAGTAATGCTCTTAATATTTCTCTTAACTTTCTCCCTTCACCCTCTGTTCATCTTTTACTTAAAATTATATTGTTTCTAACATACGTAAATTCTCCACCTTCACTTATAAGTTCTGCATTTTTGTCACACACGTAATTTTATTTTATTTTGAAACAATCTAAAACTCACAGAAATATTGGAATTAGAATAAAAACAACTTTTACTTTCCCCCACAGAACCATTTCAGATTAAGTGGCTGGCATCATGTCACGTTAATCAACAAAAATGTCCATTAATTCTTTTCTGACTGATGTTTTTGTGTGATTACATTCAGGTTACACATCTTTGGTAGGAATGTCATAAAAGGGATGCTATATCCCATCAGCATCCAATTAATTTGTCTCATACCTGATGATACTCACTTTGATAACAAGATAGTGTTTTAGTTTAATTTGCTCCACACTAAATAAGTATTTTATGAAGAAGTGTTTGGAAT
Organism: Rhinolophus sinicus; assembly: GCF_057876585.1. Lineage (NCBI taxonomy): Eukaryota > Metazoa > Chordata > Mammalia > Chiroptera > Rhinolophidae > Rhinolophus > Rhinolophus sinicus. The sequence goes on from NC_142515.1 coordinate 37,951,242, forward strand.
TGTGGAAATATTTCATGTATCACACACACACACACACACACACATATATATATATATATATATATATGTATATATATATATATATATACATATATATATATATATATATATATATATATATATATATATTACAATTTGGAATCATAGTATCACACTTTATTCAATATCACTTATGTAGTTTTGCATTCATGCTAATGCCAGTGGAAGTTTCTTCAGGATTGATCCTGTCCATGGCCCTATCATTTTTTAAGGACCTACTTATTTTCTCATTCAAAAAGATATTCTAAGCTTATCTTGTACTTTACCTGCCTTAACCCTGGAATCAGCCATTTCTCCAAAGAGCCCTAAAGTGCTCATTTTTTTGAGTGGAGAATATTTTTTTTTGAGTGGATACCAAAATAGGTGTGTTTATTTATTTTGAACTATTGTATTGAGTTGTCACTGCTCCTAGATCTAGATCTAAATCCCTACCTAGATCTAGATGTAGATATATATTCTATTGAAAATCATGGGTATCATGCTAAGCATAATTAAGTCAGACATAAAAAGAACCATGTGATTTTACTCATATGTGGGATATAAAACTGAAAGCAACAAACAAACAAAAACCCATGGACATGGAAACCAGTTTAATGCTTACCAGATGGTAAGGGGGAAGAATGGGTGGTAGATGAGGGTAAAGGGGGTCAAATATATGGTGATAGAAGGAGAATTGACTCTAGGTGGTGAACACTCAATGTGATATGTAGATGATGTATTATAGAATTGTACACTTGAAACCTATATAATTTTATTAACTAGTTTCACCCCCAATAAATTTAATAAAAATTAAAACAAAAGAATATTATGGGTTCATCCTGATACTTCAAATTCCAATATAAAAACAGTACTGTTTTTATTATAGTTTTTGTCATAGTTTTATCCCTTTCTATATATGTACAAACAGTCTTTGAGAGAGAAATCTGGTTCCACTATTCTTAATACATTAATTTATTTTGTCAACTCTTCCGTACGTAAAAAATATCTCATGGCTGCTACCACATCCTCCTCCATGGAGATGTCCTCTCGCCTTCTACATGGTCTGGGCTCCTACCATTGCTCTCACCTCCTACATGGTCATTCCTTCATCCTGTGTGTGCTTTGAACCTCTGATGTAGGCTTCCCACACCTCTTCATCAGCATCCTCTTTAATCTGCTTGAGATTCAACATCCTGAGCCAGATAGCCCTCCTACAGAGTACCTGCTTTTTTCTTCTTGAGCTTTCACACTCCACTTCAGGCTCTATCCTTGCATGGATATCATCCTTACTTTCCAGATTCTGACTCTATTCTCTGATTCCTATGCAATCATCTATCTTGTTTGGCTCTCTCCAATGACTTAAGAGGAATTGTTCACACTCCAGGCCATAATAAGGAAGAAAGAGAAACTGGAAAGCAAGTTTTTTTAAGGACATCAATCTAGACTTATATGTATACTGTTTCAGTTCACATCCAACTGGACAGGAATTTAGGCACATGGAAATGCTTATTAGCAAGGGTATCCAGAAAAACAGAAGACTATAGTTGCCTAATTAAAATGTGGTGTTTCTGTTTTCAAAAGAGAAGAAGGAAGAATGAGTGCTGGGGAATAATTAGTAGTGTTTGCTATACTTACTAAGATGTGATAATATTTTTTTTTTTCCAAACCTTACTTTCATCTGTCATGTACATTTTTAAAAAGTACAGATTTAGGAATTCGGTAAGCTCTTTGTTTGGGGCAGATACTTTATTATAATTGAGATACAGTTGATCACCTATGATCTGCCAAATTTCCCGATAGTGTAGTAGAGAAAATTAAATATATTTATGTCCTTGCCGCTTGCCTGCTGCTTTGCTGTTGTCAGTAGCTTTTTTCCTTTGCCACAGCTCCAATCCATATGATCATTCTTGTACAGCCCTCGACACGAAGGGAAGATTTCCCTTGCCTCGACTTTTCAGGCCAACGAGTTGTTACCAACAATTGCTCCCCACAGTCGATAGTCCGGGGCGTTCCACTACTTCTTGTTAGTTCAATTAATTCTTCTTACTTTAATTCACGAGTGTCCAGCTGGGATCCTGACTCATACACCTTGCTTAAAACCCAAAAACAAAAGGAAAAGAAATAAAAACTGTACCCTTCTGTGCACTGCTGAAACTGCTTCAGATCAGAGAAAAGAAAGTGTGATTTATATCAGTAATCCTCAAAGTGCTGATCCGCAAACTGTGTGAATAATGCAAATCGATGCAGTACTTCTGTCACTGAGAATGTCTTATCCACTAAACTTAAATGTGGTTAATGATGTAGTTGATTTATATTCTAGAGATATATACTTATGTCATTGTGGACCAGCAGCAGACAATTCAAGACTGCCAGTCTGTGGACCAGACTTTGAGAAGAATTGATTGAGTCTATCAGTATTTGCTGTTCTTCATGGTGTTGAACCAGCTGCAGCTGTAAACCACTTGAGACTCTGTAGATTATGTCACATTACATGTGCCTTTTAAAGGCCGTGATTATAAGAAGTTTCTTCTTGAAATGATATGAATTTAGAATTAGAAGATGAAAGACCTTTAATTACAAAGGACTGTCTTTTGAATTGGTTCAAAATTTACTAGAGTGACATTGGTTAATAATAATACTATATAAGTTTCAGGTGTATATCTGTATACTCTATTGTATTCCCACCACCGTAAGTCTAGTCTCCTTCTGTCTGTCACCATGTGTTTGACCCTCTTTACCATATGAAGTAACAGACTGAGGATCCTTTTGTTTTAATTACAATAGCTATCACTTAGATGTCACGAAAATTTTTATATCTAAATAACCATGTATAGTAATAGGTATGATTAAAATTTTAATTTTAACACCTCATTTTAGGTAAGGAAGATAGTTTAAAAGAGAAGTAGGATACAAAAGTCATAATAACAAAAATGTAAAGAATTTGCCCCATTAGACATAAAACTGAAAGTTTTCTTTCAAGTGAAAATCACTTTTGGAATATGCTTCACTAGCTCTACTGAAGGAAAATAGAAAACTGTCACATTCTTCTAAATAAAACATTAGGAGACAAAGAGATTGGAATTAAGAAATTCTCAAAAATAGAGAATTTAATTTCATTGTATTACTGTTGAACATGAGAAAACACATCTAATTTTATCAAGGTCTTATGTGGGTTATAAACCTTATTAGACATTAATATATCCTTATTGTGGAATTTTAATTCAATCATCTTTTAAAATTGTGTTTGTTAAAAGCACATTTTTTTTTTTCCAAACAGAATTTTTTACTTGTTTTTAAAATTTTCAGCAATACTGTGCAAAGCTTTTTAGCTTGATATAGTCCCATCCCATTCATTTATTTTAGCTTTTACTTCCCTTGCCTTTGAGGTTAAATTCATAAAATCTTCTATGAATCCAACTTCCATAAGTTTAGTACCTTTGTTTTCTTCTATACAATTTACGCACAACAAAAGAAACCATTGACAAAATAAAGAGGCAACCAATCGAATAGGAGAAGATATTTCCAATCAACACCTCCAATAAGGGGCTAGTATCTAAAATATATAAGGAACTCATACAACTCAACAATAAAAAAAAATCCAATTAAAAAATGGGCAGAGGACCTGAATAGACATTTCTCCAAAGAGGACATACAGATGGTCAATAGACATATGAAAAGATGCTCAACATCACTAATCATAAGAGAAATGCAAATGAAAACCACAATGAGCTATCACCTCACACCGGTTAGAATGGCTATCATCAACAAGACAAATAATAACAAGTGTTGGAGAGGCTGTGGAGAAAAAGGAACCCTCAGACAGTGTTGGTGGGAATGCAGATTGGTGCAGCCACTATGGAAGGCAGTTTGGAGGTTCCTCAAAAAATTAAGAATAGGATTACCATATGACCCAGCAATCCCTCTCCTGAGTATCTACTCAAAAAATCTCAAAACATTTATCCATAAAGATATATGTACCCCTATGTTCATTGCAGCATTATTCAGGCCAGGACATGAAAACGACAAAAGTATCCTTCGATAGATGATTGGATAAAGAAGATGTGATATATATACACAATGGAATACTATTCGGCAGTAAGAAAACATGAAATAGTACCATTTGTGACAACATGGATGGATCTTGAGATTATGCTAAGTGAAATAATTCAGACAGAAAAAGTTGAAAATCATATGAGTTCACTGATATGTGAGATATAAAACTGAAAGCAAAAAAAGTACAAGACAAACATATTAAGAAACAAAATAAAGAAACAAAAACTCATAGACATAGACAATAGGTTAGTGGTTATCAGAGGGTAAGGAGGGAGGGGATGTGGTAGAAGAGGGTAACTGGGGTCAAATATATGGTGATGGAAGGAGAACTGGCTCTGGGTGGTGAACACACAATGTGATACATAGACAATGTATTATAGAATTGTACACTTGAAACCTATGTAATTTTACCAACGATTGTCACCACAATAAATTTTAATTAAAAATAAATACAGAATAATTATTAAAAGAAATTCAAGAATATGTAGGATAATCCATAGAAAAAAAGCTAATAATAATAGTTAATATTTATTATGTATTTATTATAAACCAGGCATTGGGTTAGATGTTCTGTAACTACTATTTGTTTTATTCTCTCAAATAGTTAATAATAGGTTGTATTTATGTCTATTTAACAGTCACATAGTATTTGGAATGTTTTATGCACACTAATTCATTTAATCATCATATCAACCCTAAGAGATAAGTACTTGTATTATCCTATTTTACAGATGAAGAAGGTGGAGCACACAGAAATTAAGCAACTTCTTCTTGGGTACATTGGTAAGTGCCAGATTTGGGATATGAGTAATATCCAAAACGCCATCTCATAGACAATCTACTTTTATCCTCCACATTTAACAAAGGAAGAAAATGAGTCTTACCAGGCTTCCCCCAAAATAAGACCGGGTCTTATACTAATTTTTGCTCCAAAAGATGCATTAGGACTTATGTTAAGGGGACGTCATCCTGAAAAATCATGCTAGGGCTTATTTTCTGGTTAGGTCTTATTTGGGGGGAAACACAGCAATATTTAAGTGACTTTTCTAAGGTTATACACAGATAATTAATGGATTTAGAATACAAATCAAGATCTGCTTTTAATGTTTTAATAATGCAATTAGAAATGAGAGCCACTAGATATCTCAGAAAATCCCAGAACCATAGGTGGTTTGTGACTGGGTATCTACTTGCAGAGAAAGACCTAGCTAATTGACCTCCAGACTCTAAGTGGAGACCTACTTCTTTCTGGGACACCCTGCCTTATCTGTTTGGGTCTAAAATACTTGAAATGGAGAAAAAGGAACGAATGACTTCCTTTCTTCTCTAACTTTACAGGCCACTTTTTTGATGATAAATCGTAGACCATCTAGAAAGATACTAAACTTCAAGCCTCAGCTCTTAAGAGACTCTATATATAGTCACAAACCTGGAATTAACATACAAACAGAAGGTACAGTCAATAAAATTTCTAATATGACTGCTCCTACATGTATAGAAAAAGCCTGTTATACTCCAGCCAATACATTTTATACAGTTGTTTTAAATTAAATCAAATTCAGTTTTTTTTCTTTTGTTTTTTCTTGGTATGAACTAACTTAATGTTCATTCAAATAAGCTAATACACTTAAAATCTTAATTTTTCAGTTTTCAAATAAAAGAGTGTGTGTGTGTGTGTGTGTGTGTGTGCGCGCCTGTGTGTGTGTGTGCGTGTGTGTGTATTAGCGATGAGAAGCTAACATTTTAGGATTATAAATACCAGGTTCTTCTTTTATGAAAAAAGAGAACTCAGGGCTGTAGTATCCACCAATATGATTTTTAATTTCTGCATTACATAACTATTTTTTTAAAGAGACTCAAGATGCTGAGCCAGTATTATTTGAGCTTCATATTAGTGAACTCCTTTTATAAGATGAATCTTTGGCTTCGGTAAAATGTAAAGCAATTATTTAAATCAGACCCTCCAGCTGGGGAAGTACTTTGCAAAAAAGATGTTCAATAGTACAAAACTGATATATTTGCTCATTTGCAGAGGTGAAAATCAGACCCTGGGTATTTATTATTAATAATTTAATAATAGTAATCAAGTGATAATATCTGAAATCCAAAGTTAACTTTTGTAAATGATTGCTTGCAAAAAAAAAAAAAAAATCTGCTTTTTTTTTTTCCTACAAGAATTATGGAAGTATAAATTTGTTTCAAAGCAGAACCCTTCTTGTGAAGCATTTCCTCTTTATTGAGGAGCAAGATAGCAGGAACGATGACCACTGAAAGTGCTTCTGTACTTATTTAATTATTTGTTCAATCATATCCTGTCACTTTTCTGAAAACAGCTAATAGGAATCTACTCCCAAGGGGCTCTTTGGAATTTTAGATTAAATTTTCTACAAGGAGAATAGCTCTGGATATAATTTCTTATCTTATAAAAATATAACCTTCAGTTTATGTAGAAAAAAAGTGCCAAGCTTTAGGCCCAATTTTGTGACTACTAAGCTACAGCCCTTCGGCACCCAGTCACATATTTGGGTTTCAGTTCTGCAGAAAGAAAATAGGTAGTGCGGTGGGAAACCATATAACCCTTAAGTTTCTGAATAATGATGAAAGTGAATTGAAGTCAATTTGCTAAAATATTTGGAGTACTAAAATTTGTTTCTGAAATTTGTTTCTGAAATTATAGCAATATAAACTGTTATAGCAATACCTGTTTATCACTTCCACTGCCCAGTTTTGTTTTTTTCACCTTAAAAAACTCAACTCAAAAATAATTTATTGAATAACTTCTATATATACTAGGCGTTATGAGAGAATCAACATCAGTGTGGACTATCATTGCCTCCCTCAAGGTTCTGACACAGAGTGAGGAAAATGAGACAAATTAAAAGGAAAATGCCAGCTAGCAAAGCACAATAAATGATCAAGCGCCAAGTCATTGTAGAGACAAATATCATAAAATTAAATAATAAAAATACCACTGGGATGAAATCATATTTCAAGTATTAATTGGTATGTAGAGCTCATCAAATTCTTAAACCAGTATTTCAAGCGGCTTCCATTCAACCCTTTCCAGGGCTTATGGTTATTCATGAATAACCCAAAGATAAAGCAGAAAACAAAAGCCAAAAGTTCTTGATAATGCAGTTCAAAATCTTCTGGTCTAAATGGAAGATTTGGATGACTGCTCAGAGATGGCATTTTTTGGGGGGTGGGGGACAGGGGAACAGGAAGGTAAGAAATCATACAGAGAAATAATGTGAAAAAAAGAAACACATAATCTCAAACGAAGAAACACCATACCTGGGCCATCTTTTGGGAGCCTGACACACTATAAGAGAGATGGTGCCCTGGAGGTAAAGCACCTCCACCCTAACTGAGGTGACAATAAAAGGACCCCGGGATGAGATAATCCATGACCTAGACAGTGATGATACACTGAGTGAACTTGGGCCCTGATATGCCAGTGTGGATGAAAACGGTTTTGGAACACTTCATTAATGCACAGGGTTTGAAGTGGATCCTGAAAGGTGTCAACACAGCGCTAGACGTAGTGACATTCAGGCTAACAATAGGATAGTCAAGAAGGTTTATCATTAGAAGTCACATGAATATGCAAAGGCTCATGTATATCACAAGCTCAAAGAAACAAATTTACATTTTGGATTAAATTTAAAAGAATCATGGCTAAAATGTATTAGGCCAATTCTAAGAAAACACTTAGGGTTACAAATTTGTGTCATTCATAGAAAGTTAACAGGAACCCTGGCAATTCAGTTTCTGGGAAGGGCTCCCTTCTTGCCTTGCAGACAGCCATCTTTGTGCCATGTCCTCTCATAGCAGAGGGAAAGAGAAAGAACAAGCTCTCCAGTATCTTTTCTGATAAAAGCTCTAATTCCATCATAAGGACCCCACCCTCAAGAATTCATCTAAGGAATAACCTCCCAAAGGCACCATCTCCAAATACAATCACTTGTGGGATTATGGTTTCAACATGTAAATTTTGAGGTAACAGACACATCCAGCCTGTAGCAGGGAGTTTAAAGCCTGAGAAGGGGAGTCCTTTGAATTCATGCCTGGTATGTACTGCCTGCTTGGAGTCCCTGACCTATAAAAGTTAACTGTAACTTGAAGTGGATAATGAGGCCTAATGATGACTTCTGCCTTGCTTAAATAGGGGACTGAGTGATTAATATTAACTCCCATAATTTCCTGACTGAAATGTGGACAGAGGCCTGGCACTCCACTCAGTTTTTGAGAGCCTAAGGATTGAATTACATTTTTCTTCAGTCTTCTTAGATCTGTGATTCGATAGTAAGATGCTAGGGGACTTCTAAGAAATGAAAGTTCCTATTAAAAAATATAGTAGGAAAGCCATTTCTTAATAATCAGGATATATAAGCCTTCTTAAATAAATTAATTTTTGAATGGTTGTGGTATGTACTTTTTAAACTCTCTCTCTCTCTGTGTCTGTCTCTCTCCCTCTCGGTCTCTCTCTCTCTATATGTATACAAATATGTAGTATTAATTTGTTCCAACTAAAACTCATTACATATATACATTTTCTCACTGCTATAAAGATTTATAATGGTTTTTATTTAGTTTTATATAACTTTTTTATTAGTTTCAGGTGAACAAAACAATGCAATAGTTAGACATTTATCATTTATATCCCTCACACAGTGACAACCCCCTCCTCCTCCCATCCTTATTATCCTGACAAGAAGCTAGTAAAAATATAAGTTCTGTGTCTATTGCTACAGAATGTTGCCTACACCTGTTTCACTCTCCTTCACTATCCCTTTTACAACAATGGAGTTATGCAGAGGTAGACAAAACCACTAAGAATAACTCTTGCGTCATTCAGATTTTCAAGTCAGTCATTCAGTTGAATGATGCACTTTCCAAACACTTGGAGAAAGACGAATTGTTGAGGCAGTGCTCCATTCCAGAGATAATCCTGAATCTTTCCCTCTGATCACAGTAGTATGACAGACTCAAGAAAACTGGTGCATTCTTTCATTACCTTACAGTAATATCTGTGAGGGCAAATAAAGAAAAGTAGATAGTTTTCCCCTAAATAGCTAAAATAGTAAGGAAGGCTTGCTTAGAAGACATAACGAAAAAACAAACACTTATAAGAGGGAAAAACAGTGACAACTCAAAATGTGAATTAGCAGAGTTAAAGTAGAGTTATCATAAAGTAACAGCAGAGATATAAAAGCAATATGATAATACTGTGATTGTTCTAATCAAAATTCTTTTTTGCTGCAAATATCCTAGATTAGAACTACCCAACTGCAATATGATAGTCTAATAAATATCACACCAAAAAAAGAAGAAATTTCACATTGCTGGACCTCAAGTTAAATTCATCTGGAGAATGGGGTGCTATTGTACACATCATCTCCGTATGTCTTAGACTCCACTTCTTTCTGTAGATCTAATCTGTTCTTCTCTTACTGGACAATTTCTCAATCCCAGTCATGCGTCCTCACCTCAATGCCTGTAACTTCATCTCACACATGGTTTTTCCTTGTCATGATACCACTTCTTGCCCTAACTTTACATGAACATTTTTCTCAGTTTTTAATATCTCAATTCCTAATTGCCAGGTAAAGAAATGTTTGCCCTTGCTGGGACAGGTGCTCATGCCTACGCAAATCAATTTTGTGTGGACATTGGATTATATGGTACACACCTGACTACTTTGCTTTGTTATGAGGTAGTATAAAAATTACCCATCTAGAAGATGGGTAATTATACCATCTAGAAGAATTCCTGAAATACAGGAGACATCTAAAAGTAAATGGATAAGTCAATTCTGTTTAAATAATACAATTCAGAAATCAGGTCTAGTAGTACAGGTAACACCAAAAAATATATGCATCAACAGCTTGGAACTTTCTTAATATAAAAAAAAGCCCATGATTAGTTTTAAGATATGAAAATACTATTATTCAAATTTATCAATATAATCCCTGATCACTAACCCACATAACACGGTAAACAAAATATTAGTTTTATAAAACTTCTGATTGTTTTGTCCACTTTGAAAAGTTAGTTTTGTATATAAGCATTTGATTATTTGCAATACATTTTCTTTGTTCAATATTATGCCTATTTTCTTTGTTCAATATTATGCAGTGTAATTAAATGGAAATGATAAAAATTTCTGAAATCCTACATTCAACATAGTCTAAAACACAATATATCCTGACATTTATACTTGTCTCATAACCATGAGTAGCTGGGCTTTCCATCTTTCTGAGTTTATCCTCTATACAATTATAATTCATACTCAAGTTTCCTCTTGTAAAAATGTAGGGTGGTTAGCATTTGTAAATATGTTAAGGCCATTCTTTTGACTTGGATTCTACTGGTGTAAGAATAGCTGAACAAAGAAAATATGTCCTTCTGATTGGTATTCCTTAATTACATTATTGTGTATCTATAGACCTTGGGCTGGAGGAAAAGTCTTCCTCAATAAATATTTATTACATACCAGTACTTCCATACATATTTTCACAATTATACCCATAGCTACTCTCCTTTAAAATGATAAAAATGATTGGACACTTGTGTGAAATGTTTCTTTAAATTAAATGAAAATGTTGAGATCCTCCCAATGAGAACATTAATTTTATTGCTCTTACTTTACAGTTATTGTTATTGCTTTTCCTCCTCCATTCTATTTTGTAGGATTGGTCAAAAAAAGTAGTTTAAAAAAAAAAAAAAAGGAGTTTGGGTTTTGTTATCATCCAGGGAGATGCTTGCAAGAATGATATATTTTTATCTACATGAACTGCTTTATATTAATTTAGAAAATGAATTCAGGAGAAATATGTCCTAAACCTGTAATATCTCTTTCAGTATTTTAATTCTATATTATAAAGAAAAACAAATTGGTGAACTACTTTGATAATGTAAGAGCTATGTGAGTGAGAAAGTATGATAGCTTCAAAGAAGTTTGGGTTGAGATGACCCTCTGAACAAAATTTCACTCAAAACATAGGATTAATCCTTTGTGGGAGTAAATTAAAAGAACTATAACAAATATGTGACTAAAATGCTATGAATAGCTCAATCTATCAATCAAGGTGATACGGCCATTACCTTAGTTAAGCAGGTTGAGATGCACTTGTAATGATTTAAAACCTTATTACTTATATTTTACTCTACATCAAGAAAGTTTGCTTAAAAAAAGGAGGAAAATTTTCATCATGAAATGCAAAAAACGGAAGGTTACTAGTTTAAATGGCATCCTCCAAAGTGAGAGACATTAATGTGAGGTGAACCATCACAAATATAAGAAATAATTAGTTTGTAGGAAAACAGTTAATCATAGCACTCAGTATAGTCTACATGAAAAAACAAAATCACTTGATAATTTATTCATTTCCTCTCTTTTCGTTCTGCACTCATTAAAGCCACTAAGAGTCCAAAGATTTTGTCCTGAAAATTAAAATGTCTTTACCATAAATTGAGAAAAGGAAAAACTAAAGGAATAAGTGTGGACAGGAGTGTTTAGGAGTTTAGCACTCTGGTTTGGAACAGTTACATAACAAAAAAATGCCTCCATAGTATTTGTCATAAAACCAGTTAAGATCCCCAGGAGAATAAGTGCAGATATAGAAAGGAGAAGAGATCCATGGCCTTAGGCCTGGGATTACGATAATATGCACCATGGAGCTCACATTCAACAATCAGGGAAATAATTTTCAATTCTGCCTTAGCCTTCACGTCTTGCTTCCACATAGCCTAAGGTCAGCCATAGTTGAGAATGTAGGGCCTTTTCAGTTCTTTCCTTAGTTTGAGTACAGCCTTCAGCTGTAATAAATTGAAGGTCTTTCCATCGAACTCTCTTAAAAACATTTTCAAGTGGTCAAACTAGTGGCAAATCTGTCACATTTTGCTTTACCTCAGGATATATATTTTCCCTCGGACATGTCCACAGGAATATTATAAATATTGGTTGTCTCTCCAATCCCTTAGTTTATCAAAACCTTCTTGCTCTCTCCAGTTTCTAGGTGTTTGCTCATGATGTTCCCTCTCCACCCCTTCTAAGTTTCCTTTCTGATTTTTACTCAGCCTCAGAGAAGCATTCTCTCATTCTCCTCAAAGTTGGCTACAGCTACCATCCATATAAAGAAACCATTTATTTTACTAGATTCTAGAACCCAGGTTACTCATGCGATGCTTTATGCAGTTCTGGAAATTTGAAAAAGTGACTTAGTCATATGCGTGATATCAAATCTTTACAGGTTTTGTGAGTTGAAAAATCATTAGACCTGCAAACAGCATTTTATATTTATCAACTGTCTGCCTTCAGGAAAATAAACTTGCCCCTCTGTGACACACTGTCTGCTTTCAGAGGTGTCATTAGACTTTAACTGTTGAAGTAGAAATGACACAGATGAACTGTTGAAGTTGAAATGACACAGTTCTTAGGCTGAGGGAAAATGGATGGATGTGGGAGACAGTTTAAGGAAATAGTAGGATTGATCAAATGATTAAATTATATCAAAAATTTTTGATGCCTTGGGATAATGACATTTTTGAAAAAGTAAACAATTTTTCAAGGTAGGTTATGTTTTAGATAAGTATGATGTGCTTAATTTATCTGGAAAGATAGATGTACTCTGATGTTCATTGCAGCTTTATGTACGGTGGCCAAGACATGGAAACAAACAAAGTGTTCTTTGATAGAAGACTGATAAAGGAGAAGAGGGTAAATGGGATCAAATATATAGTGATGGAAGGAGAAATGACTCTGGGTGGTGAATACACAATGTGATATATAGAAGATGTATTACAGAATTGTACACCTGAAATCTATGTAACTTTATAACAATTGTCACCCAATAAAGTTGAATTAAAAAAAAGATGTGACACACACACACACACACACACACACACACACAGTGGAATACTACTATGCCATAAAGATGAAATACTGCCATTTGCAACAACATGGATGAATCTTGAGATTATTATGCTAAGCAAAATAAGGCGGACATAAAAAGCGTGGAACCATATGACTTTACTCATATACGGGATATAAAACTGAAAGAAACAAAGGAACAAGACAAAGAAACAAAAACTCATAGACACAGACAACAGTTTAGTGGTTATCAGAGGGTAAGGGGGCAGAAGGGATGGTAGAAGAGGGTAAAAGGGATCAAATATATGGTGATGGAAGGAGAACTGACTCTGGGTTGTGCGCACACAATGTGATATATAGACGATGTACTATGGATATGTACACTTGAAACCTACTTACTAACCATTGCCACACCAATAAATATAATTAAATTAACAGTAAGATGAGTTTTGTGTAAAGTCTTATTATATATGTGTAGAAGGAAAATTCCCATGGGTATTTGGAAATGTTTATAATCCATAGGATAAGAATCAAGACTAGAGCTATGGATAATGTATAAAAAAATATTAAAGCCTAGGAAGTTGGTGGTATTTTTGAGGTGAAAAAAGTTGAAGAATTGTAGGCAACTATTACATAGAGATGAAAGAAGGAAGATGAGTCAGAAAAGAAAGAAAAATAAAGTGGGAATTGAAACCAAGCACAACTGATTTTCAAAGAGTAGGTCACTAACATTGACTGAAAACAGGCCACTTAATTTGGTTACAAGAAAACCTTCAAGCAAAGAGGTAAAAGGAGCTACATTGTAAAGGATTAAAGAGAAGGAATGATGATGATTATTATTGTAATAACTGGCATTTGCATACCTACCACATACTTTGTCCAGTGTTTAACATACAATATCTTAGTTAATACTTAAAACAAGCTTACAAAAGTTGGCTATGGCCATATTTCATATGCAATGAACTAGTCTCAGATAGACAAAATGTCATGGCCCCAGTATGTTTAAGTTCTACCTAATGACAGTTCAATTTCTACAACTGATTATGAACTGCATGCAGGTCACAAGATTAGTGATTTCATCTATCTATAGACACCTTTGACAGGTATGGCCCCTAGAAGATAGAAGATAGATGATGGCCAAAAATTAATGATAGCTTACATTTTTTAATATTTACTTTATACCAGAGTAACATTACTCTGTTAAGCTCAATAAAAAATTAATTAATTTAACCTTTATAGTAACCCAGTGAGGTGAGCATAATTATTACCCTAATATTACAAGTACCGAATCTGGAGTAGAATGGCTAAGTATGTTTTACATCTCACATAACTTATTCTTAGTAGAAACAAGATTTGATTATAGGAGGCCCATATTCTTTGAAAGACTCCGTAATGGTCTGGAGATATCTGCCACAAAGGCAGAGCAGAGAGAGAGGAGCTGATGTCACTAGTATTGACAATAATAATCTCAACATAAGAAAAAGAGGACAAATCTTGGTAGTGAAGAAGTAGAAGCAACAGATAAATTTAATAATGGCCCATTTCCTAAATCCCAGACACATTTCAAAGTATATGTATGAAATTTCCAACTCACTAAAAATTTGGTGATGAGAGCAAGGAAGTTGTGAAATTAAAGATCTGTGGAAACTCAAGATCAGGGCAATTTTTGTTTTTACTAGGTTGGGGTTAGCATTTTGGTGTAGATAAAAGCCTGCAAAGAAGTGAATAGAGAGGAATCAACTGGAACCATCAAGCATAGAGGAGACAAAACTAAAGGAGTTTTGGAGGAAGCACAGTTGGGGAGACCAGCCCTGAAAAGTAAGTATTACTTTTGGACTCTAGAGCAGGAGGAAAATAGAAGCAAATAGGTAGAAATGAAGGGATATTCAAAGGCAGCTAAGATGATAGGAAAGCAGAAGGGTGGATGAGAAGGGTGCATGACCTCAACCTGCTCAGTAAAATAAGTGTCAAGGTCATATGTTGAAGGTGACAAATTTGAGGTTGACTGGATAGGACAGATTTGGGGCAGACAGTGAGGTAATGCAATAAAGAGTGAACATGAAATAAAAAAATAATAATAAAAAGCCTAAATAGCAGAGAAAGTAGAAACTCCAGGAACAGTGATCATCAAGGTAATGCCAGACAAGAAGCACACAAGCCAAGGATTCTAGAGTGCTAATAGAAGACAGACAGAAGCACTCCTGGAACGGCTGAGCACAGCATTCAGGCAGGGTAGAGCGGAATAACATGGTTGTCCCTGCTATGTGCTCCGGCGTGTTCTCTTCTTTCCCCATCATGACTTTACTCACACAGTGTTGTAATTACTTATTTAGGATCTTTTCCCAATTAACTGTAGACTTCATGGGAACAGGAATTTGGACTCTCTTGTTAATTATTGTCTTCCCAGCTCAGAGCACAGTGCCCGGAATAGAATATATGAGCAGCAAATAGTTTTCCCCCCTTTCCCCTAATGAACCCAGAAGTAGACTTCTAATGGAGAAGGATTACAGGACAAAAGGTACTTTGTAAACCTCTAACATCTTCATAATGAGACACTCAGTTATCTAGAAAGCTTCACTTTTTAGAATTTGCCTGTCAGAAATCTCTTCGACCAGGAGTTCCCATATAAAACACCTAGGGATCTTGTTAAAATATCAACTGTGATTGAGTTCCAGGGTGAGGTTCAAGTAGCTGCATTTTTTATAAGGTACCAAGTAATGTTGATACTACTTTTTAAAATATATATAATACATGGAATATCAAGGATTTAGTTAGTAGGTTCTCCATGTTTGTCAGGTAAAACCAAATACTTGCAGGCCCTGAACCAACCACC
Organism: Rhinolophus sinicus; assembly: GCF_057876585.1. Classification (NCBI taxonomy): domain Eukaryota; kingdom Metazoa; phylum Chordata; class Mammalia; order Chiroptera; family Rhinolophidae; genus Rhinolophus; species Rhinolophus sinicus. The sequence continues at coordinate 37,967,021 of NC_142515.1, forward strand.
TTGTAGGCCTTCTGTCATTTATACTATTCTGTTTTTTGTGGCTCCTCCCTTGCTGGCTTTTGACCTGTTCCTGGATCTCACGCTAACATTTCTTGTATATTCTGAGTCTGCCCTGCCTATCTGACTTCAGTCTACCTTTGTTCTAAACGTTCAGACTAATCGTGTGCATCTCGAGCCATAATTATGCTTTGACTACCCATTTCCAGGTTAACTCATCCTTGTTTTTTGCATACGTTTACTATGCTACCTGTATGCCTGGTACTGAGCACTAGGCAGTAGATATTCTTGAAATGATTGAAGAAAGCAGAACAATTCAACCCAATATGAATAATTCAACAAAACACATCATGCTGGGTGTGGCAGCATCAGGATGGAGTTAGAACAAGAGAGATTCTGATGTCTGATAGAGCTGGACAATAGAAAGGGCAGTCAGAAATAAATCAAGGAAATGGGGCCAGAAGATCACAGAAGGAATAAATAAGGGAGAAAACAAACAGAAATTGCAGAAGCCAAAAGGGCAATAAATTAAAATAAAACAAAAACACAGATCTTCTGAGTCAGAGCAAATAAAGTCCATAGTAATGCAGTCTGAAGTGGTCCAAACAGCTTGGATCTGGCACCTTTGACCTTATGACATAAAACAGGTGAGACCTAACCTCGCTGATAAATCACTTGTCTTCAGTTGCACTTATGCCTATAATCATGGTAGATGAAAATTATTACCAGAGGAACTATAGCTTCATTCTAATATTTTGAGTCAGGGATAGGAGACCATTTATTGGACAATTATTTGTTGAACATGCACCATGGGTCAGACCCTAGGAGCATTTTTATGCTTGTACAGGGCACATGTTACGTGCTCAATAAATATTGAGCAATTGATTGCTAATTGCTAATGATGACATTAATTCTGACTTAATATTTTACCAAACTGTCCCAGGAATGAGGAATTCTAGTGAATACATTTGTAAACCAGATTACATTGCTTAAAAACAATTGAGACGTTAGCAGCTGAAATTCAAAAATGAAAAGTATAAAAAGAACAATTCCCTGAATTATACATCAGTTAGTATGGCCCTCTGAAAGACCTATTTTTTGGTAGTAAAGGCATTTTGGCCTTCACCCCACAGAATCAATTATATTCAAAGATTCTGTATTAGTTTCCTAATGCTAGTGTAACAAAGTACTACAAATTTGGTAACTTAAAACAACACAAATGTATTATCTTGCAGTTCTGGAGCCCAGAAGCCAGAAATCAGTTTTTATTCGGTTTTACAGTATTTTAATTCTTTTAATCATTTTTCAACTCAACTGTAACAAGCTACTTTTAGTTATGTTAATTTATCAATATTTTTAATTAAGGTCTTCTATATTTTAATTTAGTTAAGAGACTCAAATGAGAAGCTATACATGTGCTATTTTCTAACAATATGAAAAGCTCATGTTTGCCACTAAAAGACCATTTGAAGAACTTGCATTTGTGACATTAAGTCAGATAACTAGATCTTTACTGCCTAAGTATTAACATTATGTAGAACTGCTCAGTTCTGACTGTTGTAGTTGAAATGAGAATTGTCACTACACAATTTGCCAACTGAATCCAGAGAAATTCCTTAGGTAACACTGCAGTAACTAATCATGGCAGGCATGAAGAATGTATAGCCAAGGCACATTTTCCCCCTGTATTGCATTTTTAAGTTTCCATAGTCAATGACTGTCAGATTAACCAATGTAAGCCACTCTGCTGAGGTAGTTTTAGCTTTATTTGGCCATCACTCCATTCCCTCCTCATCAACCATTTGTGATCTAAAAATTACCAAACACAGATTTTTCTGTATGTATAAGCTATAGACAAAGTACTCCTCAACAGAATTACCTGAAGAATGTTTTTATGAATAGACTTCCAGGCATCACTACAGATGTGGCATCATTAGAAGTAGGCTCGGGCATTTTTTTTTTTCCCCCCAAAATGGTCCCTGTGATACTCTGAATTAGTAGGCCCACAGACTGGTGTTTGGTCTAGGTCTGATATGAAAAGCAGCCCTTTTCTGGACTTCCAAACATTCTATAAATAGTCTCTACATTATTCTGAAAGTTACACGTTTTTGAAACATCTTACAGAGTCTCTAACATTTCAATGCTTTTAGTTTTTTCCAGTGCTTTGTCAACAGTTCCATGTGCTCACATTTGAAAGTCTAGCCCATTGTTATTCCATAAGTCCTGAGAACTCTTCTAAGTACTGTCCATTTTCATAACGTTCCACAAAACTTTCCTCCATATTTCCCTCCCTATAAATGCCTGTATCTACATCTCTGGACCCTGTGTAAAAATTGTCTTTGATCTCTACATCCAATATTTATAGCCTGGATTTTAACTCTAGTTCCAGTTATTCTTGAATTATAGTTAGTTTTTATTTGACCTTCTATAGGAGAAAAATAATGGATGCAAAAAGACATATGAAGAGATACAAAGCTCTACCTTCTGATCTTACAATATTACATTTTATCACAGAACATGGTTAAGCCTTAGAGTAGTCCATTTAGAGTAGTGTATTTATTTATAATATGTATTATAAACTACATGATTTCTTTACATATTAAACTACCATCATATATCCCTTTAGCTCCTACTTTTTCAAACTGAATCTCTGCATTGTAATAGTACTGCTTCTTTCTGTAATCGTGTTTCACAACTCAGTCTACACATTTAAACATTTCAATTATTTTTGTCTTAGTCTATCTGCTGTCAGTGCAAAATTTCTTAATACCAAAGACAGCATCTGAGGTCTAACCTTGCTAGAGCTTAGATGCAGGATAATCACCTTCATGACATGTACAAATGCCACTGCGTAGCTTGACAGCCATCTCAGAGGGCCAGAGCAATCTCATCTCTGTACTCCTCTAACCTGAAGGTTACTTCTGTCTAATTGACTCAGAACACTTTTTTTTGAGGGGAAACTATAGCATTTATTCAGAAATGACCCTTCGTTATGCAGCATTTTCTTAAAAGTTTGAAGATTGTACATCCATCTAAATTTATAAAAAATGAAATTAAGACAAAAAAATAGGCAACATGGTATGCTCTGTTTGACTGGACTCTGCTTAGTTCCAAGGGATGATGGAGTCCATAGGACTTGCAAATTATTAGCAAAGCTAGAGGATTGGGTGATGACTGCTGTTCAGAAACAAACGGGAATGGGATATAATTAAAAGAGAAGCATTCACCTGCTCATTCTGATTGTCAACACCCAAAACAATACATCTTAGTTTTATAGCCCTTTCCATTAGTTTTTATTGTTATTCAGTGCAGTCAATTGTACCTAACACTAAAAGTGTATGTCCAAACATCCGTCCACCTCAGTATAACTGCACAGATCACCACAGCCATTTCACTACACATCTCTATCAGACCGTACTTTAATTTTCATGTCCTTAAAAGTATTGAGGAAAGTAAGGAATATTATCTTTCTCTCCAATAGCTATTTCAATCTAATAATGCTAGCAGCAATATACAACCCAAATCACACAGGTTACTAAAGCCCTCAGAGGCTCTGAATGTACACTGATTAAACAGTAGCATTGACTGTGGCATTGTTTATGCAGAGCACTTTAGTGAGTGCTGAGAAGAACTACAGTGAAATCAGTGTAGCCAAGCTGGCCCTCTGTGAGCTGGTAATCTAGACAGAGGCTGAATTAAGTTCAACCTTCTAGCCTATACTAATAACTGAAATCCATGCATTTCAGAATCTTCCTCATTAAAACAACTGTATGCTTGCTTGATAACATCTAGCATTACAGTACCAAAAAGAATGTATAAAATCATTGTTTGAGAAACAGAGTAAAGTGTTTTTCCAAGGCCACACATGTAGCTCACAAAAGAAATAGGTCTTAGAAGCATACACGTGTGGCGGGGGGGAGGACGGGGATAAGGTATAGGGGTGCAAGGGAAGGTATAACATGCTATTTAAGAGTACAGACTTTAAATTAGACAAACATAGGTTCAAATTCTAGTTCTGTTACTTAATGTGTGGCTTTTGGTGATTTGCTTAATTCTATAAAACTTGGTTTTGTCATCTATAAAACAGTTAATAATATAACCACCTGATTATTTTTTTTAAAAATGTAAAATTTAAGGGAGATGATATATGTAGTGTAGAACCGTTAGCTAAGTGCCTGGTATATCAGTATGGTAAATAGATGTTAACTACCATGAGGGCCTAGTAGTAACTCTCTGACTTCCAGGTCACAGCTCTTTTCACTTAACCACAAATACATTTTATAGGTAATACTTTATAAAAGGCAACAACAGTTGATAAATATAAGAAGGAACTACAACTCTTCTACTAGTCTCCACCACATTTTATACACTAAATTGACTTTATAACTTGATTCTCTTCACTTCAAACATTGTATCTCAGGATCTACCCAAATAGTATAGTCAATTCAGTCAATAATTCTGCTTCTGAAGTATTAAGCAGGCAAAACTTCAGTTAAATGCAAATCAAAGAACTATATACGTCAATATTTTCAATATTGACCCAGATAGCTTTCTTCCTTTACTCATTATTTTACGATTTGAATATGTTCAGATACTTTTATCCATGGACTTCAGTACCCACCAATTGCAGTAGTACCTCAGTTTGCAAACATCTCCATTGATGAACATTTCAGTTTATGAATACCGTAAACCCAGAAGTAAATGCTTCAGTTTTCGAACATGCCTCGGAAGTCTAACATGTCACACGGCTTCTGCTGAGTGCAAGATCCTGAGGCTTAGCTGTCAGCTGTTTTTGAACGTTTCAGAACTCGAATGGTCTTCTAGAATGGATTACATTAGAAAACTGAGGTACCACTGTACGTATCCAGAACAGCAAAAAGATCACTGGCGCTCTTACATAAAATTTCATGTCAGTAATTGAAAAGGGAGTTCTAGTAAATGAGTTCTATTTGATTTTCTTAACTGTTAATTTCAGATTGTGGGGAATCTGAACTAGTTCCTCTGCTCCACAAGAATGGTTTTTGGTGTCAAAGTCAAAAGTTAGAGTGGATTAAATTAAAAGAGGGAAGAGAGCAAGAAGAGAGGTTTTCACAAAATAATGTTAATTATTTGTAGTTGCAGTGTTCCTTCCACAATTCTCCAAGAGTAATCTACGTCTAACTGTCCCTCCTCCACCTCTTTTTAGGGATGTTGCCATAGCTTGGGGAAAGAATTTACAAGGATAAAAGATGAACGTTACTTTTCATTCGTTACAGATTGGATGAAATTTGAGTTACTACAGCACATTTCTTTAGTGAAAGATGAGGCAATAAAATTAATGATTTTGAGAACTGTATGTAAACAATGTTAACTCTAATTACTTTTTCAGAACAAGAATAAAGAATTGCAGTATTTTGAGATTCTGGTCAAGTAGGTAAGTGCTGTGCTTACCTTCTCTTATGACCACATCAAAATTACAATTAAACTACTAAACAACCATCATTGAGAATTGCCTAAAATCTTGCTGAATTGAAGCCCTACAACTAAGGACATGCAGTAGAAGGGCAGAGATGCAGAACAGGCTAGTCCCATACTGTGTATGACCATGAAAAATCTGGAAGGATATCTCGGCTATGGAGGCCCCCCTCTCCAGGGGAGTGAGAGGTCCCAGCCCCACCCCAGCCCAGTGTTACACTGCTGGGGAGAGAAGTCCCTATAATGTCTGCTGTGAAAACCAGTGGAGATTGTGACTGAGTGAGAGGAAGCACAAAAAGACTTACTCTGAGCTCCAGCGCTGGGGCAGCAGCTGGAAAAGAAGCAGGGACATATAGTGCGGAACTAAGTTGTCTGGCTTGGGACAGGGGCTGGAAGGGAAACTTTCTCCTGGATGGAGGAACCGGTGGAGGCTATCATTTCTTTGTTGAGCCCTCACACCTCCCAACATGCAGACACAGGTGGCCGCCATATTTGAGTCTCCACAGTTCATTTGCCACACCCTGGTGATTTGAGACCTCACCCTGACAAACTTTCAGGCACACCCAAGTTGCTTTCAGTGGCTTTTCTTATAAACTGCCTGCCTTAGCTCATGCTACAGACTTTCCTAGGCTCTCTCAAAGGTTTGCAGAACCCAGACAAGCAACATCTGGCTTGAGCATGTCCCATATCTCTGGCTGAGCAGCCCTAAGCCTGGCACTAGTGACAGCCAGATCTGGCACTCAACTCAGCCTCTTGAGGCACCACCAAGAACTGCATGGGTGGGAGCCATCTGTGGATTTCTTTGTGGCTTCTGCTGAGTAGCCCTAGGTGTGGCATAGGCTGCAGCTGAACTTCACCTGCAGCACATCCCCTCCAATGAGATCCTGGGGCTGGTGCCCCTTTTGGCCAGCTTTGAAATGAGCTAGAGCATTACCCAGCCACCTCCAAGAAGGACACACTCAAGGGGTGGATTGGACAAGCACCACAGCCCTGCTGAGGCAGATCCTTTCTCTAGGGTCATCCCTTATACCACAGCTCCTCCACTATAGTATCAGCCAGTCTTCACAACCAATGAGCCTAAGGGTCAATCCCACCCACTGATGTGGAAATAGCAACCAAGGCTCAACCACAAGAGGAGGGCACTTACAACCCACACAAGGGACACACCTGGAGTGCGTGGCTCAAGTGACCAGGAAGACTGCACCACTGAGCCCTATAGCACATCTACCACATATGCCATTGTAATGTGGTATATTATTTGCAGTATTATTTACATAAGACTGGAAGACATAGCAGCCCTACCTAATACATAGAAACAAACACAGAGAGACAGCCAAAATGGAAAGACACAGAAATATGTCCCAAAATAAAGAACAGAACAAAGCTACAAAAAAGAACTAAGTAAAATGAAGACAAGTAACCTACAAGACACAGAATTCCAAACACTGGTTATAGAGATGCTCAGTGATCTCAGGGAGAACTTCAACAAAGTGATAGGTGACATAAAAATGAAGATAGAAAACATGAAAAGAAAAGAACCAGTCAGAAATGAAGACTACAATAACAGAAATGAAGAACACATTACCAGAAATTAATAATAAATTAGATGAAGCAAAGGATCACACCATCAATGTAGAGGATAAGGTAGCAGAAAACACCCAATCAGAACAGCAAAAAGAATCCAAAAAAATGAGGACAGTTTAAGGCCCTCTGGGACACCATCAAGCATACCAACATTTGCATCATAGGGGTGCCAGAAAGAGAAGAGAGAGAGCAAGGAATTGAAAAGCTATTTGAAGAAATGATGACAGAAAACTTCCCTGACATGGTGAAGGAAATAGACATACAAGCCCAGGAAGCACAGAGAGTCCCAAACAAGATGAACCCAATGAGGCCAACATCAAGACATATCATAATTAAAATGTCAAATTTTAAAGGCAAAGAAAGAATCTTAAAAGCAGCAAGAGAAAAGCAGTTTAGTTACCTACCAGGGAGCCCCATAAGACTGTCAGCTGATTTCTCAAAAGGAACTTTGCACGCCAGAAGGGGTTTGCAGAAATCTTCAAAGTGATGCAAAGCAAGGACCTACAACCAAGATTACTCTACCCAGCAAAGCTATCATTTAGAATTGAAGGACAGAAAGAGCTTCTCAGTCAAGAAAAAGGTAAAGGAGCTCATCAGCACCAAAACAGTATTACAAGGAATGTTTGAGCGAGTTCTTAAAGATGAAAAATATGAATAATAAAATGGCAATAACTACATACCGATCAACAATTACTTTTAATGGAAATGAATCAAATGTCCCAATCAAAAGATATGGGGGCTGAATGGATAAGAAAACAAGACCCATACATATGCTGCCTACAAGAGATGCACTTCAGATTGAAATACACACACAGACTGAAAGTAAAGGGGTGGAAAAATATATTTCATGAAATTGGAAACAAACAAACAACCAAACAAACAAAACCTGGGGTAGTAATACTTGTATCAGATAAAATAGACTTTAAAATAAAGACTACAACAAGAGACAAAGAAGGACCTAGTAATTCAACTTCTGGGTATTTGTCCGAACAAACTCAAAATACTACTTCAAGGGGACGTGCTCATTCATATGATCATTGCAGTATTATTTACATAAGCCAATATACAAAGGCAACTTCGGTGTCCCTAAAGAAGAGGTAGTACATATACACAATGGAATATTACTCAGTTGTAAAAAAAGAAGGAAATTTTGCCATATATGACAATATGGAAGAACCTAGAGGGTACTGTGCTGAGTATAATAAGTCAAACAGCGAAAGACAAATGTCATATGATTTCACTTATAAGTGGAATCTAAAGAATAAAATAAACAAACAAATGAAACAGAAACAAACTTATAAATACAAAGAATATTTTGATGGTTGCCAGATGGGAGGGGGTTGGGAGTGGGTGAAAAGGGGGAACAAACAAGAAGCACAACTTGGTTCTTACACAATAGTCATGTGGATATAGGGTACAGCATAAGGAATATAGTCAATAATATTGCAATAATTATGTATGGTGTCAGGGGGGTACTAGATTTATTGGGGTAATAGGTGGGAGGGGGGCTGGTGACATGGTGAAAAGGTGAAGGGATTAAGAAATACAAATTGGTAATTACAAAATAGTCATGGGGCTGTAAAGCACAGGGAATATAATTAATAATACAGTAATAACTATATATAGTGCTGGGCGGGTACTAGTCAAGGGGATCACTTCCTAAATTATATAAATATCTAACCACTATGCTGTATACTTGAAATTAATATAAACTAATATTTAATGTCAACTCTAATTGAAAAATTTTAAAAGGGGGGAAAGATCAGTAATATTGTGATTGGGTGGTATAGTGTCAGATCATTGCTGGACTTACGGTGATCGCCTCTTTAGCATAGGGAATATAATCAATAATGTGGTAATAACTCTGTATAGTTCTAGGTGGATATTATTGAATAACTATGATGTACACCTGAAACTAATATATTTTATGTTATCCATATTTTAATAAAAATCTTAAGAAAGAAGAAATCATTGCCAAATACAATGTCAAAAAAAATTGCAGTAATTTGCAGTTATCCAATACAGGCATACATATACAAATAAATAAATATTTCCCCAATTATTTGGGTATTTACATATGAAATTATTTTCTTTACAGTTCTTAAATAATTATTTGTTTTTTTCATTCCATTCCATGACTTTACTTGAAAAATATAGAACAATTTTGTTGAAAAAGCTTATATAAGTAAGTAAATATGTTAAAAATGATCTTGAAATATTGACTCAAGAGTTGTATTTTTATTTTAGTCAATAACAACAAATAATAAAATGCAATGGGGCTTTCTAACATTTGCCAGGAGATGCTTTGAAAAATTACTGTATCATTGATAATAATAAACTTGAGTGCATATATATATATATATATATATATATATATATATATATATATTCTTTTTTTTTAATTTTTTCCCTCAATAAAAGATAAAAAAAAACTATGTCCATCTCTTCCTCTGCCAAGCTGGCCCAGTTAATATGGTAATATGGAAGTGTTTTCCTTCTTTAGTCTCCAAAATGAACAGTCCTCCATATTAAGTAATGCAACCTACAATGCAAAGTAGAAAGTATTACAAATGTGTTATGTCTTGGAAGCAAAGATATTGTGGCATAACATAGTCCCAATCATAATAGCATACAATGCTGATGTATAAAAACCATCATATTTTGAGGGAGAAATATATCAAGACATTTATGTATTATATATTCTGCACCTAAAAATGAAAACAGTGTGATTGTTTTCATTAACCTTTTATTCTGATAGAAGGGAACAATCGATAATAAATGTATTCAGCCAACTGAAAGGCAATTTCAATTGAGATTTCATTTCCATAGCTTTGTGTGTGTGTCTCCCACAAACTCTGAAAAATATATAATCTCTCCAATATGAAACCTCAGACTATGGTAACTTTTCAAAGACATTGAGTGAATTCCTCCTTAAAGTTGGATAATTATCAGTCTAAAGAAACTGATTCCTTCTAATTTTAAGTCTGTGTTTAAGGCAGCAGGTTACTGAAATGTCCTAAAGATAGAAATGTGTGGGCTTCTGTTTTCAAACACTCTACAGTGTTAACCTGAGTGCTATAACCATTTTCAGTCCAATTTTATGCCTATTAGAAGCCACTGACATCGAGCAATTTTTGTTCTCTTGGTTTATGGGTTTTATTGCTGGCCTTGTCCAAAGATATGGAGTGAAATCGTTCTGTCAGTTATCCGCCAGTCAGTAATAATTTGGTTCAGGTGAAGTTTTCATGAACATGTCAGAGTTATTTCTATAAAAAAATAGCACATTTCCTGCTGGCACTTCTATATTAAAACAAAATCTTATGTCCTTTGTCTATTTCCCAAGCAGAAAATCCAAACTCAATGTGCTCAAGCTTTTCCATATCAAAAGGTTGTTGATGTAAATAATGTTTTTAAACAAAAAATTACATGCCCATGACAGTCTGAACAATTAGGCAGTATGGGTTTTACAACAAGAAATACCATTTGTCAGCCCATCCTTCTATACCTATAGCCCCATCTCAGAGGCAAATACTTGCAACTATTTATATTTTCTTTTCTCCTCATTACTTTCCAAATACTAAATATTGTGCTTGTTTTTTTTTTCTTTCAACAATCTTACTTGACCCGAGTTATGAAATATAAGGATTTAGCTCATATTATCTCATTTTAATTCCTTCTTCCTCACCTCAGTTTCTGAGAGGTAACAGATATTTTAGTTCTACTATTGGTAACATCGGTAAACTGGAAGAATAAACTTGAAATTCTATTTATTTTGCTAAAAACTTTAAACATTATGCCTCTGATATTTTTCTGTAAGATAATAATATCTGTCCTTTCCTGTCATTGCTGCTTCCCACTTTCACCTCCTCAATTGTCAATTGTACCTTTCCTTGTTATGCTATCAACAATGAGTACATACGTTCTTTTGTAAACATGACTACTTATACTTTTTTTTGGTTGACTGATTCTAAAAGTTGAAAACCAACAAACAGGAAGTACATTAACATGACTAAAAATATCAGTCCCTGACGAACTGACTGGTACTAAGATATTATTTCCTTTTCTCAGAGTCTAATGTCATGAACCCAATGACATTTGAAAGAAAAGTTTCCTTGGCTTAAAAACAAATAGATTATCTTTTTTATACTCCACTAGTTCAAATTCATTCCATGTTTGTGACAAGAAAAAAATTCTGAGATATTCTAAATTAGATTACAGAGGGCTGGCGAATGAGAAAAGGTGATAGAGCTGTTAAGGTAGCCCATTAATAGCTGGGAGTCAGCTGACAAGACTGCTCACATTCCTAAATGTGTGTTGGAGCTTTGAATTGACATCCAGACATCTACTAGCCCTCCATTAGATGGGTCATCACATTCTGTGTATGCATGAACTTTCAGGACTGTTGCCTATAACCAATCAAAAGTAGAAATCTTTCTTACAGGCTGTGCTCCTAACATAGAACTGTCCCTCCCTTCACCTTTTCCCACTCCTCTTATCTGGAACCAGTGTGAATTCTTTCAAAACAACTTAACATCTTTCTTTCCTCTACCTGATGTATAAAAGAAGCCCTTCAATTCCAGGGTGGAGGACATGTCTTTCGACCTAGTCCTACTGCTGGTGGTTAGGACTTCATGCCCAGGACCTGGCCCTTTATGTCCCCATAAACCCTTTCTTTTAAAATGGCTTTCCGCCATGGAAGTTAAGTTTTTTGTTTAATATTCATTTTGGTTTTCATTTACATCATTACTTCCTATACATTTTTCATGACTTTCTAACGGCCTTTCTTTCTTTTTATTGACAAAAAAAAACACACAAAAAAAATCCCAAAATGACTCTTTATCATATCCTCAAGATGATTAAGGAGAATTAATGATCCTCCTTAATCATAAGTCATCTTTAATCATTGATTTGCCCCAAAAATATCTTTTTCTCTCATCTCTTGTATGTTCTCTTGTCAACTGTACAGTTATCCTTTGAGTTCTCTTTATTCTATTTCTGAATTAGGGCCATTAATTCCTGAAATCCAAGTCTCTTTTTCTTTTTCTTTTTTTACTAGCTTTTCTGGACATATTGTCAAATTATAGTTCAGAAATAATAATATGGAGTGTTACTTTTCTGATTCTTTGCATGTCCTTAGTTTAATTTTTACATTTGATTGATTAGTCATCTGTATATATAAATTTAGGTTTAAGATTAAGTTTCCGTCAATTAAATATTGTAGGTATTATTCCCTTGCATTCCAAATAGCCTATATGGGTAATTCTAATCTTTTTGAGTGCAATTTTCATTCTGGATTTTTAGATTATTTTTTTTTAATCTTTGGTATTTGAAAATCTTAGCAGAGTGGGTATAAATGTGATTTTTATATTGGCTGGACCTAAAAATATACAGCTTTCTTTAGGTTTTGTGTACTTCGTTATCTCTCTGGCTTTCAGCTTCTTTTATTTTTTCCTGTTCATTCTTTCTGGAAATGTTATTAATATAATTTTAAGTTGCTGGAGATTAATCCTATTTTCAATTATTCATTAATTTGGTCTGTGTTCTGGGAAATTCCTTAATCTCTAGGTTTCAATCTATCTCTTAATTTAAAAAAAATTGAATTGTATTTTTCATTTTTATAACTATTTTGTGTTATATTTTTCTTTTTTGTGGCTTATTATTCTTAATTGCGTATGCAATACCTTCTCAGGTTCCTCTAAGGCTAAGAATTAGGTTTTCATTTTGTTTTGTTTAATTTCTCATGTGCACTAAATCATGCTGCCTCCAAAGCAGTTTGTTTAACTTTCATTTTTATATTGTTTCTTTTTACCTGCATGTATTAAATTGCTTTCATGTTCAAAAGGTTAGTTTAACCAAGGGAATTTACATGTGATTACTTCACAGAAATATGTGGTATATGTAGTTTCTTTATTCAGCAGACTTTTTTTTCCCCTGAGTAAAATAGCTAAGTGGCTCCTTTTTCCGCATGAGATGTGCTTGTTACAAAGGAGGCTTATTTTATTGTTGGGAGCAGGGCACCCGCTTGAAGGACATCCCAAACATTACTTTAACTTCAACAATGACATTTTGTGTCAGCACAGGGAAGATGTAGTAGAGAGAAAAGGCACTCAGTCTTCCCATTCTCTAACTATCCTTGATTTTAATGGCAGAGACCAGCCACCTAGCAACACCTCACCTAGCCTCTCAATCAAGTGGGGGGGGCAGAGAATTGGAAACAATTAGAGAAGGGCTGATGACAAGCATGGGGAGATACTGCAGGGCTAAAAGGTGTTCCCTAGCTAGATCTGAGGCTGTGAACATGCCCTTGACCCTTCACATGATGTATCACTCCTGAAACAACATGAAGAGCACTTTATCTTGTCATGGCAACACCAACCATTATTTAGTTCTCCCAAAGAAGTTATCTTCATTTCTTTACAGAATATTTTGTTTTGAGATAAATTCTAGTAAGCATGCAGAAAGAGAGGATGAATTAAATGGCTCACTAACACAGATGTTCTGATACAGACCTTCAACTAGTTGTGTTTTAAACCCAGCCTCTTTACTCCCACCCTTGGAAGCAGATGACTTAGAGTTTAGATTATCTGTGGCATTTCCTCCCATGAAAAATTCTTGTGCATGCAGTCAGCTCTGTTTCACCCATCAACATGCTTTCTTAAGCTTTCTGTTTTCTAGGATTCTCATTGACATCATTATCCACCCTTGAACCCCCTCTGTTTTTTTTCCTTATTTATGTTTTATCACTCATTTATATTTGTTTAACATTTAATTTGGACCTTAAGTGCATACGCTTATTTTTAACTTAACATAAAGGCATATTATATCCAATTTTTGTGAACTAGTGTGGGCCCATTTCCCTAGGTAAATTTTATATATGACCAACTTAGATATATTAGATATCTAATAAGGGTAAGGCTACTCTTGAGATAGATAGATGATAGATATTTAGGTAGGTAGATAGATAGATAGATAGATAGATAGATAGATAGATAGATAGATAGATAGACAATGACACCTGTGGTTAAGGTAGCACTGAAAACTGAATTGATCATCATAGTTTATTCATTTGTCCATTCATTCAATAAATATTAATGCCAGCCACTATTATATGTCAGGCACTATTTGAAGTATTAAAGTTAAAGCAGTGAATAGAATAGGCAGAACATTTTTATTCAGGTGACTTGGGTTAACATACTTTAAGTATCAGAATACTTTGAAATGGAGTGCAGCAAAACTAGAAAGGGATTATCTGACATTGTTTCATATACATAAAATGTGAACTTGGCAGGGAAATATGAACTATTAGGGTAAGTTTTATCTATGTATTTACATCTGTATACTGTCTCTAAAGTAATATTATTATATAATTGATACAAATTATACAAGACAACTCAAGAAATACAGCACTTAATGATGGGCTTGCTCTTTATTACACTAGATGGAGTCATTTTTTAAAAAAAACTTATGCAGGAGACTAGGACCCCTAAAAATGCAAGGCTTAGATTAACCATAAATTTTTCTCCTTAAGGCAAGCTTTGATAAACTAATCCAGGCTCTCTGATCCTCCTTAAGAAATGTATTAAATCTCAGACTAGCTTACTGTTCTACATTAGAGAGACAGTAAATATAGCAAGTGAATAAAAGATATCTTGACTTTGAAGTGAGCTAGCCTTGGGCACATATCCTCAATCTTGTACTTGCCAGTTATGCAAACTTGGGCAACTTCCATAACTTTTCTATGCTTTGATTCACCTACAAAGTTAGATTTGAAAAATATATAATTCTTGCAGAGAGAACTGAATAATATAATGAAAGGTGAAAGAAGGCATATTCTAAATGCTCAGTAAATACTATCTATCAATGTTTTTCTTTTGTTATTAATATCTCTTCCACCTAATTTTTCCACAGAATATGCTGGTTTCAACCCACTCAGTTTTAGGTCTGTAAATTGCAACTATTTTTGTTACCTTAAAAATTGTATTTTAGCTTCCAACATTCTTTAGTTTATTATAAGGAAAGTAATTAATTCCCGAACTGTCTTGTGCTGAATTCTTCCACATGTGCAGAGAACATTCCAGTTTAGGATGGGAACATTCTAGTTTGAATGTTTATCAACTGGATTTACCTAGCTTGTGTCTTCTTCAGCTAGAGCGAAATACCCACATTTCTCAATTTTCAACTGATGAAGTTGATTATACTGGGCATATTTTATAGATACAATGTGATCAGTGGTCAACACATTCTTACATCAGCCAAAGAAGATCTTCTTAACTCCATATTGTGGTTGAAACTTTCAGAGGCCAGTTCACATAAGAACCTTTTACTTTCCTCATTTGTGGCAGATGTAGAAAAGCAAAAACCCTATGTCAGTCACCATAGAATGGTGAGAAGTTGACAAGGGGCAGAGAGGGTGTACTAGTAAGAATAGATTAGGTTTTATTGTGATAATATATGAGCCGCAAAATCTCTTGGACATACAATAACAAAGACTTGCCTCTTACACATGTGACCAGTCTGTTGTAGGTTCGCAGTGGTCCTACTTTATGTAATATTTGTTCTGGGACCTAGGCTTCTAAACATTAATGGTCATGATAGCAGAAAGAAATGGGAAGAAGGACCACATGCTGGTTCTTAAAACTTCTGTTCAGAATTAACATGTGCCACTTCCATTCATATAGAATTGGCCAAAGCAAGGCACACAGTCAAGCCTAATATCAATAGGGAAGTGAATACTTGTGACTAGAAATACTATGTTCCACACTGGATATAATAGGAATGCTATCATAGAGATATATCTCTCTTCATTGTATATCTTCTATGCTCTCTATGAATTACTTCATTTCATCCTTATATTAATCCTGTGAGGACAAAGCATTTGTCATTATCCCTATTTTATAGTCTTAAGAATTCAGTTCAAAAGAACTTGGAGTCTGGGAAGATGGTAGAGTAGGAAGAACCAGGAATCCATCTCTCCATCTAGACAACAGAAGTGGCAGAGCATCTAAAGTAATTATTTCGGAACTCTGGAGTCCAGTGAAGGCTTGCAAGTTCCAGGGGAAAACATGGGTGGTAAAGTGCAGTTCATTTCAGCTGTTAGCTCATCAGTGGGTAACCACTCCCCAGCACCTAGCCCACAGGCAGGCAGCTGTGCTTATATTTCTGGAGCAGCTTGCATGCAGCTGGCAGAACCCGGGGTGGGCAATAAAGACCCTGCCCTCCAAACATCAGGATTTCTGTTCAGACTGCTGAATGCCACTTCTCATCATGGAGGTGCAGATGACATGGTTCTTTATGTAGTACATCCTAAAGACTCCACCAAAAAACTATTAGAAACAATAAACAAATGCAGTAAAGTAGCAGGATACAAAATTGATGCACAAAAGTTCAGTGCATTCCTGTATACTAAAAATGAAATTTCAGAAAAAGAAATTAAAAAACAATTCCTTTTGCAATGGCAACAAAAAGAATAAAATACCTAGGAATAAACTTAACAAAGGATGTGAAGGACCTATACGCTGAAAACTGTAAAACATTATTAAAATAAATTGAAGAAGACACAAAGAAATGAAAAGATAGTCCGTGTTCATGGATCAGAAGAATCAACATTGTTAAAATGGCTGTACCACCCAAAGCAATATGCAGATTTAATGCAATCCCCATCAAAATTCCAATGGTATTTTTTTAAAGAAATAGAAAACAAAAATTATCAATTTGCATGAAATCACAAAAGACCCGAATAGCCAAAACAATCCTAAGAAAAAAGAACAAGGTTGGAGGTATCACAAACCAGGCTTCAATTTACACTACAAAGCGACAATAATCAACACAGCATAGTACTGGCAGAAAAATAGACATACAGACCAATGGAATAGAACTGAGAACACAGAAATAAACTAACATATATGTGGGCAGATAATTTTTGACAAAAGAGCCAAAAACATATAACGGAGAAAAGAAACTCTTCCATAAATGGTGCTGGGAAAAGAGGAAATCCACGTGCAAAAGAATGAAATTAGACTGCTATCTGTAACCACATATCAAAATTAACTCAAAATGGATTAAAGATCTAAACATAGGACCTGAAACAATAAATTGTATAAAAGAAACCTTAGGTACTAAACGTATGGACCTTGGGTTCAGAGAGGATTTTATGAATTTGACATCAAAGGCAAAAGAAGTAAAAGCAAAAATAAATAAATGGGACTATATCAAATTAAAAACTTCTGTACAGCAAAAGAAACCATGAACAAAACAAAGAGGCAATCAACCAAATGGGAGAAGATATTTGCAAACAACATTATATTTGAGAGAACCAGGATGGGAAAAAGAAAAAAACATTCATTTAATGAATGTTTTACATTTTTTTAAAAATATTTCTATTGCGTATTTTTAAATCTTCAGGAATAAGGTCTAGTCAATTAAATAAATACAATTATTTGCATAATTGAAGAAACAGGAATATCCAGATGGTGTTTTCTAAGTAGGCTGCTAAATATGTGGATCTCGTAATGAATGTATTTCTTGACCAGCCTGATACAACACAGTAGATACATACAATAAATATAAATTTATATGCTTTGAATATTGATTTTTTTTATTTTGAAAGGTTATATATATTTTAAAATCTACAAGAGAATTTAGTTAAAATATTCTATAAATACTACTTTATCTAAAATTACGTATTTCATATATTACATATATTACTTTTTTTATCTCAAGATTAATTTTATTTAAATGAATGTTTAAGATTATGCAATTGAAAACAACTACCCAGTCCCTGTCCTTAAGATCAGCCCTACATGCAACTGAATTGGAGAGACTTATTCAGGCTTACAGGATGAAGGGCGGCTCTCTGAAGAGTTCATGTCAAAAACAAGGGAACAACAAATGCAACACGATGGAAGACAAAGAATTTGATACAAACACAAACAACAAAAATCTGTAAGCAGTTCAGGAGAACTAGTGGGGACGGTAAGGAGGAGGAGGAATGAATGAAGGTTTGCCTTGATGTACTCCCTGTGTAACGTACAGAGTAAGATTGGAAAACTGCGCAGAAAACTCATATACTGATCCTGTTAGGAGGGTCTCAACATAATGCAACAAATAAAGATTGAGTAAACTAACTTCATTTTTTAGAAGTGAGGAAGAGGTGGCATTTGGAGGAATCGTAGTACACAGGAAACACGGCATAGCATGATGATAATACTAGCTTATGCAGCTTACTAAGAGCTTTAAAATAATCATTTATACATGATTTTAAAAAGGAAAAAAAAAACCTATAAGATACATATTGTTATCATTCTCAGTTTCCATACAAAGAAATGGAAGAGATTTTAAATGACTCGCCTATGTTTGCATAGCTGAGCCAGTATTTGAAAGCTTACATTTAAGCAGTCCTGTTTTTCCATCTGAAGTCTACCATTCACTGCCTGTGTGGTCCTGGGTCAGTATTTAAACTGTCTAAGCCTAACCTCGCTTATATTAAAAATGGGGATAATAGAACAATTGTGAAGATTAAGTGAACAAAATCATTAAGTTCATTACATATTATCTATCCCCAACAAAACGCCAGTTTTCCTTACTCGTTCTATAACCGCATGGCTCTCATCCATTTATTCAATATTCATGTCCTGACTGCCAATACTTAGCCAAGACCTGGAAAGACACCTCAGACTGTTAACAGTCATTATCACTGAGCTGAGGAATGAGCATAGGCTGGTGTGTGATTAGACTGACCAGTGCCAAGCCCTTTAACTGGGCCTGATCCCTTTGGAAAAAAGCAAGCAGTGTTACGGAAATTCACAAAAACGACCACACCATGAGAATGAACTCTACCATCTGCAGAACCTGAAATCACCAGGTAGAACAGATGAGACAGTTTGCAGATACCAAGCATGTAGTTTATCCTAATTTATTTAGGGTACCTGGTCAAGTCATGCAGGCACCACAGACATAAAACAGGTCTGAGATACCTTAAAAGTTCTCCATTACTCAGGCTTAGGAAACTGACTTTTATAACCTTAAAACCATCTTTGTAACTTGTGTTCTTTTCCTCAGCCCCTGTCAGCATTCCCCCTAGATGTAGCACCCATTTGGGATCATTCTTTGTCCTGATTAACTGTTTATTTCCATTTACGCTAGTATTTTTCATTTCAATTTCAACAATATGTGGTAGGGCTCTATCACCTTAATAAACAACAGCATCTCAGAAAATTTGATATTCTATAGCCCGCTCTCATATTGATAATCCCAGCAATTTCAGTACACGACTTTAAATTCTATCTTTCATCCACCTCCCCTGCTATTTACACCTCCCCTACTATTTACAATATCTCCCTACTATTTATAAAGCTACCAAATAAAACATAACTATTATGAGACTATATATCTCACCAACTATTATTACATGTGTTTTAACATATTATTTTTAAAATTTTCTATTTACTTTGTTGTTATTGTTAATAATAAAGAAGAGAAGCTCAAAAGACAATTCTAATATGTGCTCATGTTTGAAAATCATGGATTTATTTAAAAAGTTTGAGACAAATGAGGGGAGATGGGAAAAAAGAGCTTGTAATTTGGGAGAGAGAAGGTAGTTTCCAAGTTTTACACTATTTGGAGGACTTTACATCAAACATTAAACAATGTCTCATCCTTTTATGGTAATTGTATGTAAAGCATTCTGGTAAGCCTTTAACTTAAATATTCTCACCTAAATGGTACAACATTATAAGGTAAAAACTATTATAATTTCCATTTTACAGATGGAAAGAATGGCAAAGATTAAGAAATGTCCCCAAGTCCATATAGTAAATACCGGGATCAGTGTAAATGCAGGTTTCTCTGACTCCAGTCTCTGAGCTTTCAAATACTATGTAAGATTTCAGAAGTCTATGCCATTATACTGGACAACATGGCAAATGACAAACAATAATAATAATTTGGAGTGAGAAAATCCTTATTTGTGTCCCAAATTTCACACCTGGTAGCTGAATATTTGTGGGGGGATTCACTAACCCTAAATAAATTTCAGTATCTTCACTTCCTAATATAAACAAGGGATGAGATCATGCAATTGCTAAGGTAACAACGGCTGCACAAGTGAAATCTCAGTGGTTTCACAACATGAAAGTTTATTTCCCACTAACCAAAAGTCCAAAGAGATGTTTCTGCTCAGCAGGAAGTTCAAGTCCAAGTACTCCACCCTATGACCACACCAACACCTGGCTATCAAGTGTTTGTTCACCATAGTATTCCTCTGGTGAACAATAGAATTATGGTGAGACATTTTTAACTGTGTACGTCACTCACTGATGGGAACTCAGTCATATGGCCTTTCCTAACTTCAAACTCTTAAAAATGTAGTGGAGCTGTATTCCCAGGAAGGAAAGGTAACAGGTTTGACACCAGCTATAGTCTCCTCCATAAAGTGTACAGGTGAAGCCCCATTTTCTGTTAATTAGTAGTAGTTACTGCTATTGTTACTTTAAGCCTTTAGTTCCCTTGGAATTACCCTACTTTTAAAGCAATATGTGTGATTCAAGAGTGTTAATATTTGTGCAGCTAGCCAGTGTTGAAAAAACAGACATTACCATATTAAAAAAATGAAAAGTGAACTACCTTTAGAAGACAGCTACATGGCATCTCTGCAAAGGAAAATGTCTTTATTTGGCTAAGCTAAGTTTGAGTAATCTTCACCAGAGGGAATCCCAGAGCAGGACCGTGTTCTACACTAAAAAGTTTGTCTCTTTTATTACACAATACCCTTTTGCATTCCAAATACTCCAGCTGATTTAATTAAAGCTTGATGAGGAAAACAGATAAAAGAGATAGTTTGATTCAGAATGTAATTATCAATGAACTGAAGACCATTTTTCAGTAAATGAACAAACTAGGAATAACTTTTCATATACTAATTGAGTAACTCCAATTGAATCAACATATAAAAACCCACTTGATATGTACACCCGTATGGCCACTGTAGAGACAAAAACACTACTCAGACTATTGAATTAAATGAGCATTTTCTGACTTCCTGAGAAATTATCTATCTATACCAAAATATGTATCTATAGATATATACCAATACAAATATGTGTATATATCTACAAATTCTCAAAATATTCTGAGAATATTGGTGCAGCTCATTATCAACACAAAGGGAATCACAATTTAATAGATGAATTAATAATACAGGGCTGAACTGAGGCTGAACTTTTGTTTATATATATATATAAACAAAAATGTCATTGTTCATACAGAGAAATAAACCTGTCAGGTGTATCAGATTATTTAATTATATATATATATATATATATATATATATATATATATATATACATATATATATATATATATTTATTTATATACCTCAGTGGTTTATATATTTATATATCTCAGAGGTTTATAGCCATCAGTTGCTGTGCAGTTGTTTAATATGAATTTACAGATTCCTTACTACAATGCAAATTGAACCTGGAAGACTGAGATCCAGTCCCTGAGCTGTAATGACTCCACCACAGCAAATGTCACTGGGTTTCTGACCAGCCAGTCTCTCATTCCCACCTGACTAACATTGTTCTGGTGTTCTGCTTTCTTGGAAAAGTCTTGGTTGCTAATTTTTATTTCACCAAATTTTAATTTTATTTCACTAAAAGGTTTTATAACTTTTGCTTAAGTTTTGTTAACCTAGAAATTTAATTCCAGATTATGGTGAGATTGTTTAATTTATGGGTCAGTTAGATTCTAGATGGTTTCCCCTTCCCTTTCTTCTTATTTGAGGATATGAGTATTATAAAGGAGTTTTATATTTGTCCCCAATGTCATTTGTGATTACTTGATCATTGAAATTATACATTAGCATATATTTTATAGCATCCTGGTTCCAGAAGCATCAGGAGATCTTACAAGAAATTAGATGAACTTCACCCAAGTAGACTATTTAAGGTAAGTCAGTTTTCCCATTTATTAGCTGTGAAACATCTAGCAGGTCATTTAAGTTTTCTATTTTCCAAGTAGAGTAAGTATTTGTTGGACTCAATATGGTATATATGGTAAAATATGCAAAAACATTTTTAAGTGATTTTTCTGCTACAAATAATAAATTTATTGTTAATGAGAGACATTCGATGTTTGCAACCTTCCTAAATTAAGTAAAAATTGTCATGAGATTATAATTATATGCATAAAACTTAATAAGTAACTGTATGATGTTGAGTAAACAGCAAATTTTTACATGTTTATGAAACATTATCTGTATATGTATATTATTAATCAAATCAATGTGTCTTAAAGTTTAACTAGATCTTCAATTTTACCAAAATTAAATAAAAATAATTATAGGATAAATATGACATAAGAATATTTGTTTTTAATATCCTCATTATTTATTCTTGTTCTCATTCACTTTTAATATTTTCATTGATCCATAACAGCCTTAACTTGATATTTGTCAAGATTAAATCCTGTTAAAAAAAACTTATGCATGTCTTAGTTTAGGATGAGTTTAAATGCTAACATAAATCTCACTAAATGCAATATTATAAACATGATTTAATATATACTACTATCCTAGAGAATGACTGATAATAATTGTATGGTATTCACAGGAGAAGAAAATACAACCTAAATAAATACCAAAATAAAAGCTTATATTTTCTTGAGCCCATACTATGCAAAAATCATGGGGAAGAAACTTAAAGCATGTTCTGTGTTCTCAAGGGATATGAAATCTGGTCAAATATCTTGAATAAAATAACTTAGGAAAATATATAAAGTAGAACACAAGATGCATGTTAAATTACACATGATCTGTAGTCCAAATCAAGTTGCAGCTAACTTTGAAGACAATTATATAAAAAGCAACTGTATAATTTTTCAGAGTGATAATCAATACAGTTTTGTTCATATTTTCTATGGTACCAGCTCAAATTTTTGTAAAAAGCAGAAAAGTAAAATTCTAATGTCCTTCAAGAAAACAAATCATTCTCAATGAATTATATCATCATTTATATAAAATGTAACCAATTTTCATCTATGCTGTTTCTCAATTTTTATTTTTAACAGACATAAAAATGTTCCCTCTGGGAGTTCCTTATCAAATATTTAGAAAAAACAAAATACTATTATGATTCTATTTGTTAGGTTTTTTTTTTTCTTTTAAATCTATTAACACCTTATTCAATTTTGGGGAGTATGCTTAGCCTTAGCAAATTGGATAACAAATTGATTTTCTAAAAAGACGCCTCATTTATCCCTCATTAACTGTTTTAATTATTGAAAACATCAATAGCGCCATCCCAGAATACTTTCCTATGGAACAGTCAAGTTTTACAAGCGTTATGCTGTCCATTAATTCTGACCAAACTAATATAGCTACTTAGACACCATACTTTGGATTTTATCTATTTAATTTTAGTTTAATTAAGAATCTGAAGTTTTACCCAGAGACACAAAGAAGGCTCTACTGTGCTCATTTGAGATCTTGGAATATTCTGATGCTTCCATTAATCAGTCCAGTTGGCTTCACTCCGTCTGGTCTTGCTGTTGAAGGTATAGTTTCATGGTTTCTCTGATTGCCATACAGAGCTTTAAGCTCCTAGAGATATGGACCTGACTTCCCTTCAAGTGTGGTTACTACTTTCTAGCCATACTGGCCTTATCATTATTGCTTTCAATCATTAACCTCATCCCAGCAGTAATGTCTTTATGCTTGTTTTTTGTCTGGAAATTTTTACCCAGAATCTTGTTACAGTGAGTCTTTCATGTCTTAGAACATTTATTTTACATATTCTGAGACGCTTTCTCAGATTACACCATCTAAAACAGCAGAACCTCCCCCCCTCGCATCCCCCCACACACACACTCCCACCACCCTGCCAATCACTACCACAGAACCCCATTTCCTTTTCTTTATTATTCTATGTCATTATTCTGTTTGGTTGTTCACTTATTTGTCTTACATGTCTCCCTTACTATAACATAAGATCCATGAAAGCAGGGACAGATAGATGTCTTGTCTTGTTCTTTGCTGTATCTCCAACTTGTAGGACAGGATCCAACTCTACTGAGTGTAGGTAGACCCCCAAGGGTGAGATAATAGAAAGAAATGAAAAAAAGGATGATGGAAAGAAGAGCAAAGGAGGGAGAGTAGGAAGTAAAGAAAGAAAATAGAAGACAGCAGTTCAAGTAATAGGGCAGCCAGTTTTAAATATGTTAGAGGAGCCACTTAACCTCTCAAATTCCGTTATTACTCTGTCACCTCCTGCAGTATAAAAACCCACTTGAGATTTTAAATTCAAGGGTGCTTTTCCTGGAAAAGACTACCATGCTGTGCAAAGTCAGGATCAACACATCAGTGCTTCTATTTTCTTTTACATAGAGTTCACATCATGCTAAAAATTTCATCTTTTTCTTCACTCTAGTCAAAAAATTCTTGTGTTTACTGTATCCAGTGTTTTTGTTAGTTCTCATTCTTATTCATTTCCTTCTTTTTCAAAAAAAACTCTATTTCTTTTTCCTGTGATGAATGACACTATGTGAAATAAGATTCAATTCCACTAACTACATTCAACATTTCTTTTCTATAATTTGGAATAAAACAATCCAATTTCCTAAAGTAAATTTTAATGTTTAATCATGTTTTTGCATTGCGTGAGCAGAGTTTCTTTACATAAACCTTACATGTATTTTTAATGCCCAAAATATTTTTTGATATCTCTACCATCATTCAGTCTATTTTTGACCAGATTGTTCTACTCTTCATGAGAGTCCTTCTTAAAATTGGTTATAATCTCATAGATTTAACAGTGTCAGTGATGTCCATATAAGGGGGGAAAAAGCAAGTGACGTATATGCCTAGTAATAGTGCTAATAATGATGTAAGTTTTAAATAAATTATGGTGCATGTCAAAATATTTTGCAACAATCTAACATGATGATAGAAAATAACATATAAACATAAGAAATTATATTACAGTAAAAATATTATCTTATGCCAAAGTGAAAATGTAAGATACAAATTACATCCACATTATAATAAAAAATATATAAAATTAAATGTGACTTTAATGGGCAAGGACATGTTTCTCTTTTCATTCATTAAACAAATCAATGAACATCTACTATCCCAGTTATTTTCCAGGAACTTCATGAGGTGTGAACACAATACTTGACCTTCAGGAGTCCATAATCTCATGGGGAGTAGGAATTAAAAGCATGCATTCCATCACCAGGCAGCATACGATGGATATTATATGTGGGATGTAAAATAGAAATGGTTTGGCAACCAAAGGTGATCGATAGAATACTTCACATCGAAGAAAGAAATGTTTTGTTTGTTTATTTTTTTTTCCTTTGAGGGAAGAGCCTTCACACTGGTTCTTTAACAATGAAAATAACCTCAGTATGTAATAGAAACTTTCCAATTGAGTGAGGGTCAATTTTATGCCAATTTTAACAGCTTTTCTTGTTAATTATTTGCCAAGCAAATAATTTTGGTTAGATTTAAAAACCTTTTTACTATCAAAAGGACACAATTTGTAGTATGTATGAAACTCCTTTCCGGCAAAGATATATACAAAAGCTTTTCTTAAAGTATGCCCCGTGGGATGTGAGCCTATGTGATATCCCACCAAACAATTTTGGGAAGCACTATGTGGGGGAACAAAAATAATTTTCTTCCCATCTTCTATGTTCTTCTAGATAGGCTAATATTAAATTAACATAGACAGGCTAATAGGAGAAAATATCCAACACATATTTTTGTGGATACACATTCGGGAGTGACATAAGAATGAGACACAAAGAGGCACTGGGCAGTTGAGGTTTGTATGCCATTACAGAGCTAAGGAGAAGGTGACGGGGCTTGTGGTTTGGGACTTCAAAGGTGGACAATTCACATGGAGAAGGGAAAGCAAATATTTGGTAACTTAGGTGTTTGCTGGGCCACCTTTAACATTGGGACAGAGAGAGGACTTTGAAATAATCGGCCTTGCTAGGTTCCTCTCTATCACACACTAGTTTATATTAAAGTATAGTTATCTGTGATGTCTCCCTTCCTGGAGCAGGTCTTCTATCTTATTTCCTTTAGGCAGTAGGGGGAGGGTCAAAGTTTCTTTCTGAGTCTTTTGTTTCTTAAAAATTAGCTTAACATCAATATCCCAAAAGGCATATTTTGGAGTGGCAAACTCCTTCCTTTCTCTCTTTTTTAAAATTAAAGTTGATTGGGGTGACAATGGTAAATAAAGTTACATAGGTTTCAGGTGTACAATTCTGTAATACATCATCAGTGTGTCACATTGTGCGTTCACCACCAGAGTCTATTCTCCTTCCATCATCATACATTTGTGCTTCCTTTCAAATACATATACGATATATATTTATATATCCACCTTCTGGTAAAGATCCACCATGCTCATTGCAAATTAAAGGTCCTGAGAGCTATATAATAATACCAGTATTTCTAGTCTCATCTCCCCGCAAAATCCTTTGAGTTAATAGGCATCATATGTTAATATCCCATGTCTCACACTTGAATAGCAATGTAGGACAATAAGTGAAACAAGGGCTCTGGGTAAAGATTACTTGGACTGTGATTCCAGCTTACCCTCTGTCATGACCTTCGGAAAGTTATTTTCCTCAACGTGAGGAGGAGAACGGGATGGTAAATAGGTTTTATACATGTGTGTGAGTGAGGAATCAACAAGAATATATATATACACACACACATATATATGAATATGTATATGTGTGTATATATATATACATATATATGATATACATATATCATATATATATGTATATATATATATGTATACTTGTATATGTATACTTGGATCAATGCCTGGCACTTGGTAAGTGATAGAAAAATGTTATCATTATTAGAGTAGCCTTCTCTGGATCCTACTGCTAATATTCTGAGAATGGCAAACACGAAGTGGAATTGCAGTTACTGGCATAAAAATCCAAGCTGCTGCTTCACTGGTGACTCTTGTATTGGCACAGAAGCTTGGGCTTTCTCTCACGGCCATTGGTT